>NW_010156875.1:0-791 GCF_000695765.1 Mesitornis unicolor
AATTATAATGGATAAGGAGAACAAATGCAAGAAGCACTCATTGAGTAACTGATATCAATTATGGAAGCAGGCTTTTGAGCCTGGAATAAATGATAGGGGAATTGGCCTGAGAGGGGGTGGGAACAGACATGTTATTATTTACGCCAGATTAAGAAAAGTATCCAATTTGCTGGCCATCTCCTTCCACTGGGAATCGGCATCAATTTTATTATTGTTCCTCAGATTTTAATATTCTCTAAATGAATTACGATCGAGCTAGGTAGTTAGTCAATAGTTTAATGCAATTAATTAACTTCCCATCGCTTGGTTCTCTCCGCCCGGGCCCTTTTTCCCCGGCCGGCCCCACTGCAGGGCAGCAGTTTGGTGGCAGTAAATCAGGGTGCAGGCTCCGGGTGGCTGTGACTCTGTGTGTGTGTATTGACTCTTTGGTGTCTAGATTTTTTCCACTGTTCCGTGCATTGTACGACATAACTAGAACTGAAGCAGTACATTTCTTCAAACAATACCTCCCCGATTCCATTTGTAATGGAATTGGAGGGAGAAAATGTAATTGTGTGTTAAACATGAGGCAGCCATACATGAAGATAAGCAGGGCTGAGTGACTGGGTATGGAAATCCAACGCAGGGACTAGATACTGGAGGTCTATTTTTGAGTTAAATGGCTCATAAAAATAGTAGGCTGGCCCTTATTTATTTATTTGCCCGAGCATCTGTGGGGCTACGCATGTGGCCCTGCGTTATTTTCTTTTTTTGGGGGAGGGGGAGAAATGCAAGGGGGGAGAAATGCAAGG
>NW_010156875.1:843-1136 GCF_000695765.1 Mesitornis unicolor
GATGGGATGAACCTGCGGAGGGAAGGGGTACGGGGAGAACAACCAGCCCGTGGGCCGAAGCTGCCTGGCCAAGGACCCTCCGCCCTGGCCGCACCCTCCGGGGCAGGTATCCTTTGGAACCGACCCCTCTGGAGCAGCTCCTGCGGCTCAGGTAGCACCAGGCGGCCCAGGCTCCCCTTTCGCTTTGAGGGACCGCATCGGAGCGGAGCCCGGCGGGGCTGGACTGCGGAGCGCTCCGGGGGTGCAAATGGGGTGCATACGGGGGACAGGATCCCTCCTCAGGGCCGCGGCCA
>NW_010156875.1:1324-5837 GCF_000695765.1 Mesitornis unicolor
TACTGGGAGAGACCCGGGGCCCCCCCGAGGGGGCCGCACCCTCCGCCCCCCACCGTTGCCCCCGAGGCCGAGCTTCTCCGTGCGTGGAGCCGCAGGGTGGCCGCCGTCGAGGGGAATGCGGGGCTGGAAGGGAGCGCAGGCACGGCAGAGGGGACCCCCGCTCTCCCGTTCCCCACCCCTATGGAGCTCGGCCCCTGGTGCAAAATGATCTGGGCTGCCCCGTCCTCCCCTTCTCATCCTCCGAACCCCGCAAAGCGGCCCGAGAATCCGCTGGGGCCGGGGGCTGCCCGCTGAAATCACGGCCCGTTTCCCGTGGGTTCGGTGGCCTGGCCCCTGTGGGATCTGGCCTTCTGGGGAGGGCGGTGGACCCCCCCTTCAGCATCTTAAATGTTTAAAAAGGGTTTATTCTGTACTTACAGTGAGCGAAATTAAAAAGAAACAGTAAAATATTTGAAAATGAAGTGCATTATGTTTAATAAATTTAAAATGAACAAAGGCTGCTATATTGCCAGCAATATCATTTCTTGCCCAGGGGCATTAATAAAGACTGAAAGGTTTGGAAAAAACAATATTTTCTATTAAAATTCTACGGTGCGTTTCAATATTAAAAGGATAGGTGATGAATTTTCAGTGTTACTCAGACGGGGTCAGCGACTAATTTCATTTCTTTCTGGTCAGCATTCTGTCGATAATTAATCAAAAGCAGAGTTTCTTAATGAAACACTTTTCATAAGGTGATAATTAGCAGGAAAGACGCGGAGTGCAGACAGTCACTGGTAGCTGTCTAATAACCAGAATGAAATCAGGGCTGGGTCCAGGGAGTTAAGGGAGAGCAAAAAAAAAAAAAAAATTTAAAAAAACCCCAACAAACCTAAATAAAAAAGGGAGAAAGGGAAGAAAGGGGATGGGGGAGCCGCTTTGTGCAAAGTCCCGAGAGAGGGTTGTGTTTTTCAACCCGTTGCCGATCGCTTGTAACGCCCGTGTTGCTGTAATTTTGCCTCCTGGGTCCCGCGGGGAGCGGAGCGGGTGCGCAGCCCCACCGACCCGGCCCCAAATTGGGGGGCTCGGAAAGAAGGTACCCCCCCTGCCCCATGCATTGAGCTTCAAGGGAGAAATCAGTGCAGAAAACACGATCTCCGTCTGGGCCTTTCCCCGACTTACCCCGCAAAAACGCATGGAAAGAGTAAATGAAGTTAATGAAGAAAATTAGCAGCGATTAGTGACAGCGTCGGGGTCCGGGGGAGCGGATGCTCAGGCGACGAAAGAGGCTGGGGACAACTACAAAGATCCCCCGCGCATAAACAAAAGAAATTAACCCTGGAATGATATTAAACAGTATAAAATTAACCGAAAGTTGTAATAAGTGAGGGATTAAAAAGGACCTGGCATTAATTCGTGGGTCTGAAGAGAGCCCAGCGGAAGGGGGAGAGAGGTGTGTTGAGCCTTTAATTAATATTTGGCTGAAGCATACCTTATTCATAATATTCATTGATGTAATTACTCCACAAACAGGCAGGGATAATTTGTTTAGATAGATAAAAATAACCTTCAGGTGAGATTTGAAATACAAAACCAATCTATTCCTTGCATCTAGTCTGGCACTTAAACAGCAAACCTTTCAATGGGCTTTTTTTTCTCATATTAATATTTTTTTTAATCCGAACATGAATGACAGGTACCGCTTTCCTACGTCGCCGGGTTTTTTATTATGAAATTCTCCTGAAATGCTGTAAACTTTCAGATAAAGCTGAGAGGCAGGAGGCTGTTGAGTAGATGAGATTATTGATAGTTATTGAAAGTATCCAAATAGGATTTAGAAATCGGGCTCCTGCGCCTTTAATAGAATTCCAGATAATCTTTTATCACAACAAGACACCCATAGAATTATTTAAACAGATTGGACTATTCCAGCAGCAAATTTCAATTATTCTAATGCTTTAATAAATGTGTTGTGTGTGTATTAAATTCAAGCTTCTTAATCCAAATTTTACGATTTAACTGCTCTGATTTTTCATTACAGCTACACCCACATATAGCAATTTACTTTTTTTTTTCTTAGGAAACTGATGCCTTATCGAATCAGGCCTGCAAATAAAATACAAAATGAAGTGTGACTTAAAAGTGAGTTCCGGACACCCCTCGATAGATAGATAAATAGGAGGCTCCGCAAGCCCCTGTGAGGAGTGCGGGAGAGAGGAGCTCAGGTAGGAAACATGACAGGGAAGAGAAGAAAGGAAAAAAAGGAGGAAAAACAATCAAAACGCAGGAAAATTAAGAGCGGAGCATTGAATTGATGGGATCTGGGCGCTTTGTAGCTGGAACCTTTGTTTCAATATTTATTTCCTCGGAGGTTAATACCTTTTCTTCTTTTTAAACGTAACAGCAGGTGAAAGGGAAAAGCGTGGCCTTCAAAATCTGTCAGCATCAAACCAACTAAAGGACCAGGATTATGAAACAGTGGGAGAGAAACAATATTTTAAATTATCATTAATTTATGGAGACAAGCTCTCGAAAGGAGGAGGGCACAAAACGGATCAGCGACTTCCCCTTCACACACACACGGGTACGTTCACACGCCTGCCTCTTTCCTCCCAATAAAGGAAAATATAATAATAATAAATAGCGAGGGGCGTCCTCTGTTAAAAAAGAAAGAGTTAACAGGTTTTTAAATATGAGGAGTCCCGGCTAATGAAGCACCCGCGGCCTCTGCAGTCCCACAGAGCGCGTAACGAGGGCCGGCGGCCCTCCCTGCTCGGACCCACCCAAGCGCCCCTCGACCGAACCGTCGGCCCCACTCGGGGATTTCTCGGCTTCGGGATGGAGCCGCGGCGTATGTAGATGCGGGCTTGATTAATTGGTTTCCATAATTTTCTTTACGACCTTCGCCCGTCCCCAAACCCGGGGGTCCAGCCTTGCCTGCGGACTTGGGAGCCTCAGCGGGCGCTCCGCTGCTCACCCTCGGCGGTACAACGCGGGGGTCCCCGCGGTCGGGGTGGCTGTCTCTGTCCCCAGACCACTCCCCCAGGGTTGGGGGGCACGGGGGCTGCACCCCCCAACCCCACCTTCCCTGGGCTAGCGGGCAGAGCCTCTTCCCGGCGGGGCAGAGCATCCCTTCCCCGAGGGGGCAGATCACGACTCCTCCCGCCTCAAACTACCGCAACACCTCCCCCCTCCTCACTTCCCGCTGCCGCCCGAGGGGAGCCCCTGCCACGCGTTATTTGCTTACAAGGGGCCCGGAGGCGGCTCAGCCTCCGGGGCTGCAGGCTCGTTATTAAGCAGTTCAGTTTGTTAATATTTCAGGCCTGACCCTGGCGCGGAGGATGTGCAGAGCCGCCCTGACCCCAGCCCGCCTCCTTAAAGTACTTTTGTAATCAGCTGTTAACTATACAAATAGCCTTGCTGCTAAGGATTATCAGATAATCGTATTTTATTAACTGTGAGAGGCAGCTTGTAAATATTTAGTTTTATTATCTCGCCGGGTATCAAATATTACTCCAAATTTCCTACTTACGGATTTTGCCCTCCTTCCCCAGCTTGGAAAAGTTGTGCAAGTTTAATTTTATTATTTATATTTTGAGTGGTGGTAAACATTTCGCTTTGTTTGACTGGAGTAATTGTGTAAATCTTATTAGCAATATGCATATTTACTATAGTGCTATGCAATGTTAAATTGGTTTTAAATTATATAATTACTACTCTCTATTCCTAAATGGATATTTAGAGCAGGTTGGAAATTGTTGTACTTCCCGGGACCTCTCCGGGCAGCAGCAAGGCGCCTTCCCCGCAACCCACCTCTTAAAAAGGGGTGGTTTTTTGTGTTTTGAGGGGAGTAATGACAGCTGGGGGGAAAGGGGGGTGGAGATGCGTTCTGGGAAAAGCCGCTGAGCCGCGGCCGAACCAGGCCAGGATGGACCCGCAATCCACGGGCGAGCCGGGCCACACCGGCTCACACAAAGATTTCATAATCTTTGTTTAATGTTGCATTTCTAAGCTCTGTATTAAGCAGCTGTATCAGCGGTTAGATATTTAGTTGTATATAATTTACACCCTGATCCTGAATCGATCCGACACCTCCGGATGGAGTCCCTCTCATTTTTCACGCTCCTTTCGAGGTGCTGAAATAATATCCTCTCATTAGAGGGCTGCGAAGCCTGGCTAATTTATCCAAACTGTCAGTGCCTTGTACAACCTCGGGTTAAAAATAAATCAGCAAAGAAACAACACCACCACCCCCCCCCAACACACCCCAACGGAACCGATTTATCAACAAAATTAAACTAGCCTCCATCTAACCGATTTACTAGCAAACAGTAAAGCATTCAAAAGCCTCGCCGGCTCCGGCGCTCCCAAAGCTCAGACATTTATTAGAAAATTGTTTCCCCTCCGCGGAATCAAATCACAGCCCGCGCAGTGCGCGGAGGGATGCGCTGAAGTCTGTCAAAGTCTCCGCGCACCGCGGGGCGGCCCGCGGAACACCCGCCCCCCCCTCCAACCCCCGCCCCACCACCACCCC
>NW_010156875.1:7382-9021 GCF_000695765.1 Mesitornis unicolor
CGTCGGGTCGGCTTGGACGTCAGCGCGGCCGCGGAGCCACCGCCCGCCGGGAGAGGGTTCTCCCCGCGCCTCGCCCGCTGGATCCGCTCCCGCACTCTCCCTCTCTCGCACTTTTTCTTTTGATCTAATTATTTTTCCTATAAGCTCGGTCTCCTAGAGAGCAAATATCAGAGTCACTGAGCGAAAATTATGTAAATATTATTAAAGGGACTGAGGCTCAGAAATTCATTTGAGCCCGCGCCGACGAGGAAAGCCTATCCTTCTGATTATTTTCAATTTATTTGCAAATAAAGGCCTGATGACCAGGAGGGATCAGGGATATTTAACGAGGCTGTAAACATAATTCCACTGTGCACAGACTCGCCAGAATTAATGGTTTTAATAATTGGGATTTCAATTTCTGGGGAATTGGTGGCGTTTGCGCCACACGGGCTCACTCTAAATTGAGGAGGCTGCGAGATATATATGTATATATATAAATTTTTTTTTGGAGGGGCGTGGGACGGATGGGGCTGCGGTGCATTTTAGCTCCAGCCAAGTTTGTTAATATTTCTCTGGTGCAGATGTCCTGAAGCTCCCAAAGGCTCCCCCAGGAGCCCCAACCCTATTAGAACAAATGTGTTCTGCTTTTGTAAAGAGGAGCGTTTGCTGCGCCTGTCCTATTACAGGCGACACATGATCAATAGGTTGATAACACAGCAACATCAATATAAGCGACAGAACAATGAGGGATATCATTGAACATCTATCTTAATATAGCCAGCTACAAGAGGCCTGACAAAGAGAAAAAACCTCATGAAAATTCCGCCCCACGTATTCCCATCTCCGATCCAATATGCACACACACTCCCCCAGCTGCTGAGGCTATTATTTTCCAATTTCAATTTGACACCCCAGCCTTTCATGCTAATTCTATTATTGTAGGAAGTTTATGTGATTTCATATCACTAGAAATCGGTAATGTATAATAACCCTTTGGGCAAGAAACTGAATCCCCGCAGCAGCCACCGGGAAAATAATTACTTTCATATCAAAACTCTGCAGGAGCTGGCCGGGTCCCGTAGCCTGCAGCTCCTAACCTCGGATGGGAGGGGTGGGCACCGGGAGGCTATAAATGAATAAATTTGTTAAGCAATAAACACACACACGCACACACACAAAGAGGGCTTAAAGAAAAAAAAAAGGAAAAAAAAATAAAATAAAAAAGAGGGAAGAGTCACACAGCCAGACCAGGCAGCAGGGAGTTTTAGAGCCTTTATTTATCAAAAATTTTACATATATAAATATTCTTAGACATTTTTGCATTTTACAAGGGTTTTGAGGAGTTCCGTTGTTGTCGCGGTACAGTTTGTCACACCACAAAGTCCAGCTGCTGCTAAGCCTTAACAAACAGTTTTCCTTTTTTTTCATTTTTCTTTTTTCTTTTTTTTTCCTTTAAATATAAAAACCAAAAAGCTCTAACTGATCACCTGAATCGACCTGTGATAAACTCTCCGCCGAGGCAGAGCCGCTCTCTCGGCGGTGTCCCCTCCTCCCGCGGGCAGCGGGACCAGGATGCGCGGAGCAGCGCTTCCCCCCGTTTCTCACGGGTGACGGGTGGGGGGTGTCGGTATTTTCTCTGGTGGTTTTAATTTTGAAA
>NW_010156876.1:0-8526 GCF_000695765.1 Mesitornis unicolor
GGGGGTGGAGCGCGGTGGCTTTGGCAGGGCTGGGACCACCAAGCACCGACCGCCACCCCAGAGCCGGGGCACGGCAGAGCTGCCGGGATGGCTGCGAGGGTGCTCGGACACGAGTGATAAAACACGCGGGGGGGAACACACGGAAAACGCGCAAGTGCCTGGGGTTTCGTTACATTTTCAAATTCACACAAATAGCGGAAAGAAAAAATAGCTGAGGCTTGGAGAGGGAGGAGGTGCTTTACTTGCGCGGAGCAGCCGGGACGCGGCGTGGTTTTTAATTGCTATGTATTTTTAATCTTAAAGCTCTTAAACGAGTATATCAAACATAGTCATTCTCTCCTGGTCGAAACCAGCCGCCTCCAAAAAGCCGAGCAGGGCGGGTTTGGCCTCGAAGTTGCGATATATGGGAGTTTTCCCGCGGTAACACCGGGGCGGCGGGCGAGGCTGCGCGGGGACGGAGGGTGCCCCACGGCGGCGAGCGCTTCCAGCTCAGCAGCTCTCTTCTTGCCGTGCAGGAGAAAACGAGCAGAGCCCAAACCGCAAAGGTTAAAAAAATTTAAAAAAAAAAAGTAATTTTTGTAGGACTGTGTTACCCCAGGTCGGGCGGCCAAGTTCGGGGTGCTCCTGCCCTCCCCTTCGCCGGGGTAGCTTCGTATACTGGCAGTCCCAACGCACGGTTGCGGAGACGGGACGTTTTGTGGGGCGTTATTTTTAGGGAGTGGAAAATTTGGCAGTGGTGGAGCAGCCGTGAAGGTGCCAGGGGAGAGGCTGGCTACAAGTCAGGGGAGTCAGCATGTCGGATCCTGTGGGTGACACGAATTGCTCGTGGGTCGGGGGAGAAAGAAAGAAGGACCCCACGGCAACACCTCCCCCTGCCATCCTCCAGCCCAGAGCCTGAATTTGCCGGACAGTCGCCTTGGTGCGCGCTCCCGGTGTGCGCGGCCCCGAGGAATGAAGTAGGGCAGCGGCACCAACTCCTGCCCGTAGCCAGGAGCCGGTCCTGCCCCTGTCCGTGACGGTGGGGTTTGATGGAACCGGGGGCAGGTTCCCAGCCCGGGCGTGATTTATAGCCCGAACCCCGTTTGGGTGGATGGTGGGCACTGCCGCCCTCCCGAGGCCCCACACAGGGGACTCCCGAGGCGCCGCAAGCGGTGAAACCCCCATCTCCCGGTCCCCGCTCCCCGTCCTGCCCCTGCCTACCCTCCCTGCCCGTCCCTGCCTGTGTCTCCTGCTCCTGCCTGCCCTGCCCACACCTCCACGTTGTGCCCCTTCGGACTAGCGACCCCTCAGCCTCTGAAGCTGGTGCTGTTGATGGCTGGCAGGGAGTTAATACCCATTTATTGGGTGCTGCACACCTTTGCAGCCAACTCTTTCATCTTCAGTAAGGAGGAGGAAAGCTGCCTCCCATGGGAAAGGGGTGAGGAAAGAAGGTTCAACAGGACAAACCCAGTCAGCTCTCCTCTCTCCCAAATCTGGACACCCATCATCACCCACCTGGACAGCAGGTAGTGTTTGAAAGTTAGGGCTGTGCTACCGAATTTACAGCAGCTGTTTAACATTCCCTTACCCAGTTATTACATATGAATGGGAGTAAATTAAAATGGCAAAGGAAAATGAAATAAAAGCCCTCTTTTCATTCCGCTGAGAGACAACACCTAATTAAGGAATATTTGAGTTCCACAAAAATGCAGACTCTCCACAATGACATAAAACTTCTCTTTTAAAGCCATAACCAAACAGAAATCGACTTAATCCAGTCCTGGCTTAGGCGCAGCCTTGGTCCCAGCTCCAGCTCGCCAATGGCCAGGGCAGGCCAAAGGCAGGGACTTGCTGCTGTGTCTCTGCCCCAGCCCAGATCCTCCTGCTTGGGGCTTCCTTTAGGCTTTTACGTTCTCATCTCTTGCAGGAGAGGAAGGCAGGCTTAGCCCAGAGCTGATTTTCAGATTCCAGATTTGCTGGAAGCGAGCCCTGGCAGCACCAGCCACTGGCTTCAACAGCCGCGCCTGAGAGTGTCTGCTGGTTGGGGACAGCCCTTGGACCGTTTTTTCCCCTCTCCTCTAGCGCAGAAAAAAAGTTTCCCTTGAAGCTGTTCTCCATGCAGTCCCTGGAAACCCTGGATTATTTTATGCTATGCCATCAGCTGACCAAGGGCTCAGGGCAATCTGCCCAGGATTTTACCAAGACTTTTACCTTCCTGTTCCAACTTACTTCACCAGGACTTACATTTCTGTTCTCTAGTTGGCAGTTTTCACATGCCAGATGCGTTTTCCATTTGGTTCATCCTGGAGAGGTTAGAGAAATATAACCCAGGACTGATCTTAACCTGCCCCAATTTCTGGGAGTGTACCTGTGGGGTTTGACGCTTGCAGGTGGCACCCAGGACCTTCCCAGGAGTACAAGCCTGCCCGGCAGTGCTTGGAGGTGAAGCTTTGGGCTGGGTGCATGCAATCCTGCACCAAGCTGCTCTTAAACACAAAGCAGAGGGAATGGGAAGATCTTAAGGCCAAACACAGACACAGTACAGGCACAAGAGGTTCCCAAAGGCGTTCATGAGTTGGCAAGCCAAGGGTTTAGCTATGTTTTATAGTCATTTAAATGGAGCTGCATTCATTTTTTTTGTAAGCCATCAGAAAACATGAATTTATCTGCTTCTCGGCTGCTCCAGTTCTGCCTTGTGTCCTCCACAAAGAAAGACCATTTCTGCAAGTGCAACTAAAAACCCGCTGCATGCAGGTAACACGTGCACATGCACACATCTGGTTGCCAACCCTCCCCTCCTCATGAATATTGGTCTCATCCAAATACCCTCAGGTCATGATCATTAGGAGAGTAAAATCCACAGGGATTTTCCCGAGATATAGTGGGAAAGAAAAACTTAATGCTGGAAGGAAGGTGACCTGACATTCAGCTATCTTCTCCCTTGAGCTCTCCAAGGACACAACCAACCCCCTGTGACCATGCAGAGCCCAGGGCACGGGATGACAGCAAGGCCACTTTAACAGCAGATGCGGCTTTATGTGAATGGCCTGTTTTGTAGTGTTTGCTATATTTTTATTACTTTGCCACTTAAGAAGCGGAGCCCCAGGTCTGCGAGGAGTCAAAGCATTGCTCTCTCCTTTTCTTAGCTGCCCATCTGTTGAGGAACTAAGAATTTACAATGCCCATTTATTGGATCTAAATCAAATTAAAAGTGGTGGTGGTGGTGGGTGGAGCATTTTATTAAAAAAAAAAAATTGCTCTAAGCTTCAGAAAAGATGGGTCCAAATCATGGTGTCCTGCCCAGGTCAAGCATATCTTACCTGCATCACTTGCAGCTTCCTATTGCTCCAAAGGGTCTGACAAGCCATCAGGGACAGGGGTGGTGAAGGAACATGTGCCTCATCCTCTAGCTGGGCAAGGGTAGGGGCAGCCCAGATATGAGGCTGGGAAGGGTAACCGCTGAGAGGCCATAAACATACAGAAAGCCTGTGTTAGTCCCCAGGCAGCCCTTGTGGCCACCCCAGGGGAGAGTGATGTGCACCTTTGCTGTGCTGCCTTCTGTCTTCTCCTTCGAAGAGGGTCACCTTCACCTCCTGAGAAAAGGACCCCACCTCTACCCTTGGGACAGTGCCCATGCTCAGACATGGCACAACGCCTTCCAGATTGGGATCCTCCGCGGAAGGCAGCAGTATCATTTTCTGTGCTGACACAGAGAACCAGTGCTCCCCAGTGACAAAAGGGAGGTGTATGAGGGCTGCCAGTGACATGGATATGCAGACTGCAGGCTCTGGCATTGAGCACAGACCAGCGCTGCCAGAGGGTGCTTGATTGATGGCTGGGTATTTGGGGGGTGTGTATGCTAAAGGTGTCATGCCAGCTTCAACACACCCGCTCCAGAAAAGCAGAGATTATATCAAAATGGCAGCTTACAACCATGCCTAAATAAAGGTGCTTGTTTACAGGCGCGGTGAACCCAGCCATTTCCTAATGTCAGCGCTAGATTTGCTTTCCACATTTGCATCTGGGGCTTGTCTGAGCTCTGCACGTCGGGGAATTTAAAAACAATCACGCGTATTTTCTTCCTGGTTTCTGAATGAACCAGGCTTTTGGAGAAAAATAGCAGGGGGGAATATATTTCTGTTCAGGGATATAGCATTCTAGTCAAGGCATTTGGAGGGTAAAAGCATAAATGTATAAAGCTGCAAAGAGATAATACATGGGGAAATTATTTTTAGAATAGAAAGGTAAAACCAGGATTACACTCTTCCAGAAGCAATTTGTAGACTACGTGGCAGTAAGAATTGGCACGGTGAGTGCAAAACTTGGCTATACATATATAGTTGCTAGGGATGCTTCGCCTGCCATTTAAAACAAATCATTATGGTCACAACATTATGGCATGCAAACATTAAAGTCTGTGTACATGCACATGCATATACTCAGACACGTATATGCACACACGCGTCTTTACAACCAACGCTGTGTGATTATTCTTTTCATAAGGTTTCAACATTTTGAAGCACTCTGTTAATTTTTACTTACCTATAGGCTCTCAAGCATTAAGGTGGGATTGGGTTTGTTTCTCGGTGATGCTGGTGTCAATAATTTATTTAAATGACCAGAGGGGACATGCTATGCATTAATGATCACTTAAGAGCTCTATACATATTCAGATTTTTCACTCCTGAGACTGTGCAGGTGTAGTTTGCCCAGAGATGCTGCTGTCTCATGCAGGTGTTGTTAAAGGAGGCAGCGTTAAAACAGCAAGCAGGGTGATGGGAAAGCATCTCTCATAGCTGTGAGGGACCGCGTACCGAACTTCAGTAAAGGTGAAAAGCACTCAGGATGTTAACTTTCAATCAAAGATTATTTAAACCTCAAGTCTGCCTTTGAGCGCAAAGCTTAGAATGGGATGTCTTACATTTCAGTGCCAAATCTGTGTTGCCAGGTTATAAATTCACATTTCTGTCACGGTCCAATCGCTGCTGGCTAACCATCTCCTCAGCCACCAGTGCTACATTTTTAAAGGACGGTTTGGGAAATGCAGGGCTTGGGAGGAATCAGGAATAATGGGGAGTTCGTCTGGTTCAGGACTGATCCCCTGTTTGTGTAGCACAGGAGGGAGTGCTAGGCCCACAGCATCATCTGCTCCGAAGAGGCAAGGGAAGCACAGCCAGAATTACTGACCCCATCTCGCCCCAAAACAAACTTGTTTCACTTGTAAGAGGTGAGATGCCTCTTCAAAGCACAAGGGAGAGAAGAATAACTGGTGAGTGGGGCTCTGCTTGGGCATGCAGAGGTTTTTCTCCCTCCTTCTTCCCGAAAGGTTTAGTTTTTGTGGTTGTGGCTGCATTTGAAAGGGCGTAATGAGGTAGGAAATGTTTACATTCCTCCTGATGC
The DNA here is from genome assembly GCF_000695765.1 of Mesitornis unicolor. NCBI lineage: Eukaryota > Metazoa > Chordata > Aves > Mesitornithiformes > Mesitornithidae > Mesitornis > Mesitornis unicolor. The sequence continues at coordinate 5,380 of NW_010156876.1, forward strand.
CAAAGGGATTCAGAGCAGAATTGGTGCTGGATGGCTGGAAAAAGAAAGTCCAAAATGAGAGGAGTATTTGGGGGTAGTGTAGACCAAAGTGGATTTGTTTTGGTTGTATGCATGTGACTCACTTGATATACACGGACTGAAAGCAGAGCAGGATCATTTAAAGGACTTCCTAAATGATGCTTCTTGTGGCTGATCACTGCTGTGCAAACTTGGTTATTCTTCCTTGCAAAAGCCTATCTTCTCTTACCTCTCTTTGGGACAGTATTAAATTTTCGTGGACAATATGGATTTCTAACTTGGCTAATTTTGACAGTGCCTTTAAGATAAATCAACATAGCATTAGCAGGAAGAAATAATTCCCTTAGTGGAAGCTGGAAGGTGTTTTTTTTCTTTCCTGTGTCTGAGACATAAAAATCTTCCCTCAGATCTGCTCCAAGAGGCACACTCTATGCATAGGGCTGAGAGCTGAGACCTATAACCACTCATCCCATCTCTGACAAACCCCCTTGGTGGCAACCTCCCTCTCAACACCTGTAAAATGGAGATATTGAGAATTAAATGTTCCATTCCTTGAGGTTTGATGCATCAGCTGAGCTGTCGGTCCCACAGGCATGCCTGTGTACAACCAGCCTGCCCTGATCTACGCACTGGTATTTTGCTGCCATTTGGTTGGCATAAATATCCCACAACAGCACAGTGCTCCAGACTATCATGGGCAGGCATGTAGCAGTCATCCTTTGTTTTCTTTAAATGATTTCAAGCACCAAATAGCATCTCTTTTCCTGGAGCTGCAGGCAAACCATTTGGCCTCCTGGCAAACAGCTTTCCTCATCCTCGTGAGCTTGCTGCTGTTTGCCGGGCAGGCTCATGTTGTCTTTTCTGTCCCTTCCTCTCAAAGTGTTTCTTTCTGAGAAGGAAAGAGAGGCTCTGGTTTTATTTTATTTCATTTTTTTCAAGCCCCAGAGCTGGCAGAAAATAGCTAACTCTGAACAAGGCTTGTACGGAGCAATGGCTGTAGCTGGGATGCTTCCTGGCTGCATGGGCTGTGCACCCGTCTCAATTGAGGTCGGCATCAGAAAGCAAGCAGCACTTTTAGAGGCTTCTTCATAAAGCACCCAGCAGATCCCAGCACAAAATGACAAGAGATCTGCAAAACACCTAAACGACTCTTCAAAGGGCAATTTTTTTGTCCTTGGAGAGATTTTTAAAAAACTCTTCTATATTGACAATCTGTCAAGGAGCCAACAGGAGAGACATATTTCTGATTTTCAGGCTGAAACCCAGCACAACGACTTTTGCTACGGCCATAATAACGCAGGCCGGTGAAAAAAAAAAAGAGAAAAAGAGACGTTTGCTCGGCTCCCACCTCCACGCATTCGGCATTGTGTCCTTGGACCGAGCAAGCTGTTACCTCTGCCACACGGCTGCCACCGCCATGGCCCATAGTGTCACGGGGAAGCTGTCCAGAAGCAGCCACCACGGCCATGGCCATCAGCCACCAGCCTTGGCCACTCAGAACAACCCACACTGTTGGTTACGTCCATCTCTGCTGCAAAGCGACAAGCAGAGACACCTTAAATGCAACAAAAGCCACTCTCCCCATGGCATCACTAAAGCACATTCCCCCCCAACCCCTCATCTTCCCCGAGAAAGCCATGTATAAAATTGCAGCAGAGAGGGCCCAGGCCACACCGAGGACTGGAATTTAAGCTAGAATTTAAGAGAAGTGAATCCTCCATCCACTTCCTGTGTCCTGTTACTCCAGCTTGGAGAAATCACATTGCCTCTCTCCCTCTTTCAGCTCTCTTGGTTTTTAGGTCAGGCTTGTTCTTGCCATTTGTATCACAGGTAGAACCAAGGGGGCTCCCAGTTCACTGTGGTAGTGGTAGTAGCACTAGTAGTAAAAATAGTAATTATAATTATATTAAGGGACTGGGCTGTAGCCAAAACAAAATCCTTTTTCACACATTTCTATGTAGATGTAATTCATAAAACTGCATTTTTATGTCAACACATTGGCAGTGCAATAACCCTGTAGTGGAGGCTGGAATAGGCATATGGATAGCTATAGGCATATTTATTTTATATCAACTCATTTCCACATGAGTGCGTGTGTAATTACAGGGCACGCGAGAATTTATTTTCCTCTATTCACTGGGATAGATACACATAGCAGCGTGCCATTTACGCAGCAAATGTTAAATGACTTTAGTTTGTTATTCTGGGTGGTATGCAGGTAGTCTAGCCTTTTCTGATCATCTGCAAGCTGGTCTGTCTTTAATGGCACCAGAGGGGATCACCAGGCTTATAACTTCACAAAGGAAGGAATTGGCCCTTGCCACCTGTAGCTTCAGAAAAAAAAAATAGACTAATTGCATGAGGTGCTACCACTTCCCTCCTCTGATCTGGCATCTCCTGTAGCAGCAGATTGTGTCTCTGGCTCGTCCAACCCTGGAGTCAGGCGGTTGTCAAGAACTGACTTTTCCCCCTCTGGTATTTTGGCTCTAGGTCTCTGGGTTGGAGTTTTCCACAGTTTTCTGCACCTGCTAATAATTTTTTAACAGATGCTTGAAAGGAAAATCTCCAAATTCAGCAGATACAATCTGCTGTAGCCTGGGTCAAGTGTGGACCACAAGATTCATTTGCCCTAGAGATGGGGGGTGTAATGATGTCCATCATTTTAGCAAAAATGTTGTCTTCCTTGAAGATAACAGTCAATATAGTGCCTTTGCTGCAAAGGGGAAGACTGCTATGTGCAAGCTCTCCTCTTTCTGCTGTGTAACAGCCACTGCCTCCTCCACCAGTAAAAGTAGGAGAATCCATTCTGCCAAGAGCTATCATTTGCATTTTTTCAAACAAACTTTTATTTCAGTTCCAAAGGAAACATTGAACTGATTCAATATATGCAGGCTCAAGTTACAATACAGGCAGGGGAAGAATTCAGAAGCTCTGTTCCTCACAGAAATCAAGCCTAAAACAAACCTTGAAATAAAATCCCACTTCAATAATTCTGGCAGCTCTCTGTCCCACGACTTCCACCACCCTTTGCTAAGCAAGTCCCTTACCCCCTTCCCTCTGTTTTTCTTGTGATAGCGTGTGTATTTTAATCCACTATAACTATTTGTTCTCATAGCCTTCCCTGGTCAG
>NW_010156876.1:8557-22306 GCF_000695765.1 Mesitornis unicolor
TGGGACCTCCGAATGGCTCTTGAGAGGCAAGGGAAATAAATAAAAGACAAGGAAATTGAAACAATAACAACGAACATACCATCCAGGGCAGGTTTCCATTAGGCTCAGGAGGCAAATGACAACAGAAGTGGAAGGCTGTAGATGAGACAAAATGTCTCATAAGGTTTTGTCACTCTCTGATAGCACTGGGTAGATAGAAATACGTCTTTTTGTCCTTCTTCTGGGTCCTAAGCTGACACAAAGCCCAAACCAGGAGAAATATAGAAGGATCAGTGTTTGTAGAATGCATGTTACAGCTGAGGCTTCTTCCAGTTTGTATGTATATAACCACATATGCATGCCATATACATCTATAATGTCAGCCAGCTCTCTGTGCTGGTAACCCGTATGGGAGAGCTGCATTGCCTTCCTCCAAAGAGTCCTCGCTCATCCTCATCCCAGCCCACAGGTGATGGGCACACAAGTTTTTATCCTCTCTTGCATTCAGAAGTTACCTTTAAGCTCTCTTTCTGCCTTTGTATAAATTAATGATTTTCAAACATACTCAAAATCACAGGGTGAGAGCCTGAAGGTGAAATCAGAGAGTCCAGGTGAATGTTATTTCTCCCCATTCCCCCTTTCTTTTTTCCCTGCTTGCAGTACTCCTTTTCAAGTTTGGAAATTAAAGTTATTTTCCTGCCAATGTTTTCTGCTTCCATGTGGCAAACATTTATCTTTCCAGTGGAGCAGAAGCCAGCATGGCTGCCTTGAGCGTGGATGGGTTTTGTGTATCCTGTCAACTCTTTCCTTGACAAAGTGAACAGTCCTGAGATCTGTTCTGCTTCCCCCTACGCCACTTGTGTGTCACCCCTCAGTTTTAGTACATCATCCATGAACCTAAGGCAAAGTACTGGCTATATTTTTTTCTCATAAATACAGTTTTGAGGACCTTGCTCATTCTACCTTAACTATGAAATTTTTTCCAACTTTTCAATCCTGGATATACTAAAAAAATGTGACTTAACATACAAAGCACAGACTCCCACATGACTGTGTCTGCTCACTGGCATTGGCAGTGTCAGTGCATGCCCTTATCCTTTTTGTTAGGCATTCAGCACATGCACCCTTGGAGCCAGGATTCCTGGCTTGATGGCCGTTATCCACCCTGAACTACAATGGTTAGTCTTAAATAAGAAAAGCGTGAAACATAAAGGAAAAGAGATTCAAGATGGACAACCGTTTTTTGTCAATGCATCTTAGATATTCCTGTCAGTTGTTTTTGCTACATTCATATTCTTTCATATATGTACATATAAAATCAACAAGTATAGTGGTTGTACCTGCTTTTTAATGTATAGGGCTATGCACCGCTTCTGGATAAAATCTATGATAGTAGATTAATCTTATCTTGAAATGTGTGTATTCTGTTCCTTTGCCATGGAGAAGGGAACCTGGGAATGAGCTGGAGCTGAATTTCGGTAACGAACTGGAGGTTAATTCATGTTTTCTATCATATTTTTGCTTGTGACCATTAAGGGTCCCTCTTACAGCTTCAGTAGTAGCTCTAGGTAGTAGTAGTAGTCTATGTCCTAAGTCAGCATGTCAACAAGATGGTTTTTCTCTTCTTGGAGGAAAATAAGTCTAATACTGTCCATGTACTGTTCCTTTTTCAGATAGCATGGGCATTGCAGCCTCTGCTGAATCATCTTCAGCTATTTCAAAATATGTAGAAACAAATCCTCTTTGCCACACATGGATACATCTTGGAAAACTAGACCTTAAATATGGTTTGGGTTTTTCAAGCATTGAGTCGGGTGGACATGGGTGGATTTTTGCATGCAAAGTTAAAATAGATGTAAAACAAATCAGGATTTCAGCTCAAGGCATAGGCTAAGTGCCAGCTTCCAAAACTTGTATTTCAGGGTATGTTTTAAGTGTTGCTTCAGTCTTTGTGATATCGTTTACTGAGTTGTCAACAGACTTTTGCTACTGCTATACTTCTGCCCCTAGGATACACGTATTGACGACTGCTAGGCTATTGCCAGAGCACGTCTCCCATATTGTGAATAAATTGCAGCCTGAAATTGCCACTTTTTGTCCCCATTGAGTAATTACTTTTTTTTAATTATGGTGTTGTTATGATTCTACCATGATGGACTCTGAGTATGATTCTGTTACTCTCAGCAAGTACATGAAAATGATAGTGTCTTGTCCTCTGATCTGCCACCTATAAAACAAACAATATGATTTGACATATAGCTTGTCAGATAATTGCCAAAGACATATGCCAGTTAAAAAAAGCCCAAAGTGGTGTTGAAAAATAGCTGACAAACCCACAGTCAGGCATATCAGTCAGGGCAGAATGCACCCCTGCAACTCTATTCAAATAAAACCAATAATGCCTCCAAAAGTGGCTGCTGCTTCACATCTGTGTTCTTATTTTGGGGCCACACTCATTTGTGTCTTAGTATTAGACACCATAACCTAGCACTGGTCTGGAGAACTGCAGAGGTTTGTGCTGTGGCCAACCGGAGTCTTTCCATTGGCCATATGCTGGTGGGACAGGGATGGAGGTGAGTTTGGAGACCTGTAGCCAGTGGGTGTAGCATGAGGGCAATGACTGGGACTGGTGGCAATGATCTGGGAGCTTTTGGTTTCACAGCAACTTGCAGGGAAAGGATGCGGCAATGTAGAGAATGAAAGGAAGGGCAAAGACCAGACAGGTCTCAGCACATAGTGTGGGGCACACACCTTGACAGCTAGCCACAGCCAGGTAGCTCAGAAAAGTCCACCAAGAGGCAAGGGACAGGAATGGATGCAAGCCATCCTACACCGACCTTGAGCTCTGACTCAAACCAGGTGGTCATTTCTGCAGTCCTTACCCAAGCCAGACTCTCTGTGGAGCAGTGAGAGTTTGACCTCTGCATGGGCTGCAGCCTGGGGCTCTGTCACACCCTGTGGTAGCAGATTCCTGCAGAAAGCTGCTGCTGCAAGGCCCTCGCTTGAGGCTTTACTAGGACAGAGCAAGCACAGGGGGAAAGGGACATTTCCAAACGAGAAATAGATTTTTTTTTTTTAAATGAGTGATTTGTTGGCTTCAGGCAAATGGCAGAAGGTTTTACTGAAAAGGCTTCTTTATGGGATTGTGGTTTTGCTTGGGGTAGCTGAGAGAAGTCTGTAAACCCCAGGAGCTCGAGGAGTTTGACAGGTTTGACAGGCCTTCCTGCTACTTATGAACAGGAGGCTGGAACGAGTGTTCCCGCGTTCACCTCCCTGTTTTCCATCAAAGCATGCTGCCAAGCCAGAGGAAGAGAGAAGCTGGTTTTTTCCCCCATTTTATTTTCTTATTTAAAGACAATCTTAGAAATTTGCATTCCTGGATCTTTTAAACTTTGTCCTTTCTGAGCTGCCCTCAGTCTGAAATTCCTGTCAACCTTTTTTGGGTTTTGGAGCCTTGAGCATCTTGAAATTGTAAGGCAACAATCATTAGCAGCAATAAGAAAGTCACACCAAAGACTGGTGTGCATTATCTCTAAAGAACACACCAGCTCTAAAGAGCTATGCTCTTGCCTGGAGCACAATATCCCTGTTGGCCCTTCTTGTGTCCACTTGCCCTATCACACTTCATGCGCTGCCCTGGCCCAAAGTGAAAGACAGGCAAGAAAATAATTAAAATTAAAATAATTGAAATTAAAATTATGAAAATGAAGACGAAAATGAAAATTACAGTAGAGCTGCATCTGTGTCATGTGAAATGACAATAAAGGCTGCAGCTCCTGGTGCTGACAGGGAGAAGAACCTTCTTTACACTTCCTGGGTCAACCTATGCCTACACACCACCCCTGATCTTAGTGGAAGTGTGTGCTTCTAATTAACATCACATACTTCCCAAGTGTGCAAAGTGAAGGGCTTGGATTTCTGCTGTAACATCAGTGGCTGTTGCAATACTTAAACCATCACTGGTTAGAGAGCTGTTGCAGCGCCTGAGCTGGGGTCACTGCCCTGGGCATGTGACAAAGGGAAAGCCTGGAAAGAATCAGTAATTCATGAAAAATGTACACATAGGAAGGAATTTCCTATTTCTTTGAATGACGGTAATTTAATTTAAAAGGAAATCCAGTGACAACTTCCTAGGAAATAAATGCCTTTTTGTAAATCTCTGTTTGTGGTGAAAAGGTGCTTAGTTGAAAACCAGCTGAATTCTTACTCTGGTTTCTAATCGTGCTTTAGTTTCTAACCCAGCCTAAAGCTTGGGAAACTGAAATCAGCTCTGACAACATGAACAGGCTGCTTAGGGCCGAACAAACCCAGGAGATTAAGTTAAACTTGCCAGCTGAAGCAAGCTTCTGAGCTTTATCAAATGTACGAGCTGGAAGAAACTCCGGAGCCGACATGTGATCCTTCTAATATCTGAGCCCACTAAATCTTCTGGCTGCAAGGAGCTCCTCAGGCCTGGGGAAGTCTCCTACCTCCTGAAGAGAAGGAGCAGCTTAGCTCCAGAAGCCAGCCTTGTAATTCCTTAGCCTTATCCCTGGCAGCACCTGAGCAGCCTACCTTATCCAGCTGGCCCAGCCTGGAGGCTCACAAGCAAGCGGCTTTATTTGGCACCAGCTTAAAAGATAGAAAGGACAATCCCACAGGCAAAGCAGCAGAGAAGGCTGGTTTGACTGAATAAAGAAAAACAAGCCCTTTGGTATAAACCCTCTAGCTTTCTTCAACTTTCCTATATTTTTTTTCAGTCTTATTGAGGTCTTTTTATCCAAATGATGTATTTTAGCCCTTTCATTCTTATATAAAGCCAGTTCCTGGTTCTCCATACTCATCATGGTAGACTATGTCCTACCAAGTATTTCCATGGAAGAATTATTTCTCCCTTGCTTCTGGATACAGAGTCATGAACCTCTGGGGCTTCTTTTATGCCATCTAGCCACTTCAGCTGGTTTCTTTGTGCAAGTAGATAGTGCAGCCTCATCCTTTGTGTATTACGGTTCAATCAGGGTAATGACTGCAAGCCCCAAATGACTATGCTAGGACTTCACAAACATGGTAAGAGGTGACCTACGTCCCAGTATGCACCATCTAAATAGACAAGACAGAGGAAATGCTAATGGTCCAACTGCGTGAAGAGGAACCAAGGTACACTGAAATTTAAGATATATTTTCACATAAGAAATGTACACTAGAAGCAAAAACTCAATTTTATCCTACCTAGTGCTTTGCCACCTTGTGGTTCTCTCTCTGACTAGCTCCTCTCTCTGTGAGATTAAATATTGCCTCCCAAGTCTCCTCCTCATAGGTGCAGATCAATCAGGGGAGCTAGAGGAGTTATCACCCCAATTCACAGATTTCTTGTGAGTGCAGACTCGATGATGTATGTGCTCTGAGTCGCAGCAAGTGGCCAAGCTCTCCCTGTCTGCATAATCATCTGCATCTCATCCTACAAATGAAAACCAGAGCGTCCTTCAGACACCTCAGTCATTAAACAATTGATTACAACCATATGAAACCCTTCAGGACCTGCGGGAATTTCCCTATAGCTCCCAGTCTGGAAGCATCCCTGTGACTGCCCTTCGCTTGAGTAAGGGATGTCCAACACGGCCTTTCAGTTTGGACTCAGCTCCCACTCCACAAGTCATTTTTATTTTACTGGGATACCAGTGAAGCTGTAGCTCAGTAACTGATGTTAAGAGGAACTTTTAACACCTCAACAGCAAATGGAGGAGAGTGTTTCCCATTAGTGGCTGAGGAAGTAGTGCTCCTGTAACTTCAGCCTTGAAAGCTAATGAAGCTCAGATTGTGGCCGTGGCCTTTGATGTAGAGACGCCTGAGGTCAGTGCAGCTTTCAGAGGTGCCAGTGCTATGCTATGTCACCGTGTTCGTCTGGGCGAGGGCCCAATAACTCTAATCCTGTAATCATGTTTCTGTAAGCAACAACATTTATTGTGCAGATAGTGGGGGATAGCTGCAGAGGTAATTAAATCAGGGATACACTATGGAGGAGAAGATAATCCAACCCTGTAATATTATTTCCAGTAGAGGAAGTTACAGCCAACTACGTCAGTAAATAAGTAGCAAAATATTGGAATTAGTTTAGGGAGAAAGTGCAGGGATAAAGCTGCCTTGTTTGGCCATCTAATCCATTTCCCTGCCAGTACTCTCATTCTGTTTGGGGAGCGATGTTAGCACTCTGGCATAAGTCAGGAAAATCAAGGCTGTGCCTTGATGCTCCATCTTTGTCTCTCAGCGATACATGGGGTTGGGGTAAAAGCACTCAGTGATGAGTTTGGCACTGTTAGCTTTGAATATAATGCCTTCTCTTGGGTTGTTTCAAAACCTCAGGCCACATACTATATATTTTACGTCTTCTAACACAGACCGTTGTGTCCCAGGCATAAGTGCATTGTCAGAGGAACGCAATGGTGTGTTCCACTCTAAGGGGGAGAAACCCCATATATGTATAAATATAGTTCATTCAGGAGATGAAGAAAGCCTCCAACCAGCTGTTCTCCTAATTAGTACACATTTAGACATCCCTGTTATTTTATTTCTCACAATCCACTCTCACAATCCATTCTCGATGAATCTCTTCTTATCTTTTAAAGTCAGAGCTCTTTTAGATTATGTAAGCACTAGACACTAAAAAACATCCACTATTTTAAAAAAGGATAAATGAATGGGAGTACTTTGTACCCCTTTTCTCTGCAAATATCTCCAACCTTGGTGGGGCTTCTGTGTGCAAAATGGCCACAGAACTGGTTGTGAAGAATCAGTTCTATATACAAAGGAAGAATGAAAAATGCTTCTTTAAAGAAAATCTAATGGCAAACTGCAGACTTCAGTTGTACTACACAGAAATGCACATATACACATACATACAGTATGCATGTATGTATATATATATAAAATACATATGCACACAAACCCTTTTCCTTTAGCTCAGTGCCTGAGAGTTCATTTGTGGGCATCCTGATTCTTGATATATTATTTGTAAACAGAGGGCCAGGGGACTGGAGTATTTCCTTGACTTCAATAGATGATGAGGCCTCAAGCTGTGAACTCAGATTGGGACCTCTAAGTATCCTGCTGCTACCTAACAGCTTGCTGAAAAATGACATAATTTGTGACATCAGCAATATGCTGCTTTATTAAAGGTTTGTAAAACAGTTTCCACCCTCATGTGTCAGGACAGAAGCATCTATCCTCACTAAACCTGAGGCAGCCCCCACCTATATTCCTCACGCACCCTGTATCCTTTGTACTCTTGAGGTATACATTACTATAAAGTCCTGATATCCAAAAAGCGATAGGAAATAATTCGGTAATATCCGGATGAGAACTCCCGCCCCATCAGTGCCAGGGAAGATGTCACTTCTCAAGGGAACGCTGGCTGCCAGCGGGAGGTTCAGCAATGCAGATTTTAATTCGGAGATTTAATTTCAAATACAATTCACAGTTTGCACGTGGCTGAAAAATGTTTATTACCACCTGGACATTCAGGACAGTGTTTTGAAGGAAATAAATTTCAATTTGGACAATGCCTTGTCATTTCAATTGATGCCTTTAAAGCATTTCACAGCTCTGCAAACAAAATGTTTCATACAATTCTAATAGTAACAGCAGAAAACACACCCATTTTATAAATCACCCAAAATAATAAAAAAACCCAACTGGCAGCCTTGGATAATGGGCTGCTAGCCTGAAATTGATTCAAATGTGAGAGTTTTAATGATTTTTTGCAAATGTTCTGTTCTATAATACAATAAGAAAAGAATAATTTGCCTTTTGGAAATGATATTGCATCTGGGGTAAATTTATTTTAAAATAAGATATATTTAAAAACAAAACAACAACAAACAACCCACAGTTTCAAAGGATATAAACATTGTCAGAACCTGAATGGCAGTAGGAGGAGTCCCTTAACATGAAAGAGTTGACACTGTGGATTTCTTGCCAGGTTGTTGGTAGATGAAATGAATTTGGTACCTGTTGGGAAACACACCTTGGGAGCCCCACCTGCCCAGCCCCACCTGTCCAGTCGTACCTTCAGCATCTGCTGGGATTTTGGTTGGAGGGAGGTTGGACACACTCATGGGAAGGGGCCCTTCACTTGTGGCTCCTTATAAGTGGTAAAGGTAAGGGTCTCAGGAGATGATCAACCATTTCCACAAGCGAATGCATGGTGGATGAAGCAGGGTATGTGTCTGGTCAGAAGAGCACACCCAGGGTTTTCCAGCCCACCACAGTCTGCTCCCTGAGGCAAAGGGGTACTGAGATAAGAACACTGAAATCGGGAAGGCTCAAAGTGAAAATACAAAGATTTCTTCCTCTCTTTAAACAGCAGTGTTGTAGGCCTTCCTTACCAAAGGAAATAAAGGAAAAAGTATTTTTCAAGAGGGGAAACAGTCATTAGTGTATATATTTAGGCAGGGGACTGAGGTGCAAGCACAACTTGTCAAAACATAGGGGTAGGAAAGTAAATTCTCTGTTCTTCCCTTGTTCATTTTCTAAGGTCCCTCTTTCCCCTCCTTCTTTTTGTTGAATCTCTGTACATTTTATAGCATAAAAAAATGACTAGAAAAGACCTCAGGATTCACCTAATCCACCCCTCTCATGAAGGCCCTGCAGCAGATGCTTCCCTAGCCTGCTCTGAAGAAACTTCATCCCTTTCCTTCAGTGATTTGTCTCATTGTGCAACTAGTCTACAAATAGAGAGGGGTTTTTTTTGTTTTACAAATAGACATTCACACTTTGCTAGAGATTAAACTGATTTCTGCCTATTCTGCTGCCTACCTATGGACATGGAGATCAAGGGATGACTCTACTGCAGAGTATGAGGGTACAGGTATGCATCTGTCCTTTCCGTCCCCATCCCTCAGCCATTTCTCAGCCACTCTCCCCCAGTATTTCCCTACCCGTTAGGCCACCACATTTGCTCTCCTACTTGTAGTCCATGCCTGCCTTGTGGTCAGCTCTTTGTTCAACTCGGTAACTGGAAGTACCAGAGGAGAAACAGCGTAAGGGTTTCCACAGACAGCTCCAGAGAAAAATCACCTTAAATGAGCTTTTACCATGGAAGGAGATGGTTTATTAGATATTCTAGGGCTGAATGGAGTGGGAGCTGCAAAGGCAGCTTCTGCCTGCTCCTCCTCAAATGCCAACAGGAGCCTCAGGGATGCAAAGAAGATCACGTTGAACCTGCAGTGCAGTCGGTGGGCTTCAGCCCTGTCTTTACATCCGTGATAAGAGAAACAAAATATTGTGTAGAAGCACAAAACAATTTCTGCTTTTACCCATAACACTAACTTATAACTAACCTCAAATCTATGATGATCTCTGGCCTGGTTTTATGTGCATTGGCCATGGCAGGAGGGAAAGCCATGGCTCTTATTTTCATACTTGGTTCTCACATGAAATAATGCGGTTGGGAGAAGGGAGGAGGGGAAGATGCAGCTGCAAAAACAGTCAGTGAAACATAAAAATCCCTATTGTTTTGTTGTAGTTCTCAGTGCCCTTCAACTTCTGGGCACAGACAAGGCCTCCCCCTGCTCAGGTTCAATACGCAGGGGAGCCATGGGGCTCAGAGCTCCCTCCCTGCTTTCCCTAAGCCTTGCTGTCAATTGTGCTTTTGTTCATGGAAAAAAAATTTAGCCCGATGCATGCTAATTTATAGCCAGGGAAGCAATTAAAAAAAAGTTTATTATCCTTTCCCCTCCACCTCTCAAATGGAGTGTTGCAGCAGCAGGGTTTTTTGGTAAACTTGACACAAACTGATGTCAGTTAAGGGGGAGCAAGGCCAGCAGCTGAGCACGGCTCTTTATATCTCCCCACCACGTGAAATGGGTCAGCCTTCCAATTTTCTCTGTCTGCTTATACTGGGGAATGTGTGTGCTTTGGAAAAACCGAGGCACAAAGACACACTCGTTTCCCTGCGCTTTGACAGCAAACTTGCACTGTACACATAGCCTTCATGCACCCCTTTAACTAATGCTAGTTAAACATTAAAGAATTGCCTAATACGGCTACAATGTAGAAAGATATTTAAATTTGTTACTGAACTTATTGTGTGCCTTTTTCTGTAAACTTGGCATATCTGTAATAGTCAATAAAACTTTAGACACCGATTAATCTGTACAGTGAAGTCAGTTAATCCAGTTCACCTTTGAATTTTGTAATTTCTTGCAAAATCCTAGAACTGCACTAATAGAGATTTTGCTGTTAGTACAGGACTGGCTTTTTATTTCAGGAGTAATTGTGGTTTTTAAAAAAATAATTTGTAAAGAAAGCAATAGATGTCTTTACCTAATATGTATTTTAAGCAGTGTAATAAGTAGGCAGGCTTTTGCTTGTACCCCAGCAGTCACCCGAGCTATGGGGCACGGCACTGCTGTGAGGCAGGGATGAGCAGCCTTTTTGAGGCCAGGTCTTTCTCATGGACAGCGACTGCAGCTCTTCCCTGCGCTCTGACTGAGTACCACAGACCTGGGGGATCCAAACCTTTCACTGATGGCCCAAGCAGCTCTGATGATTGAAGAAGGGGGAAAGTGATTTTGTTCTTCCACCTGTGCTGTCACACAGCAACACCAGCAATGTAACCAGACAGCCCTTGTGCATCCTCTGCCACTGGTTTCTCCCTCATATGCGAGTATTTAATTCCATATTATCCAACCATGGGCCTCTTGGTGAGAAAACTGGTGGCAGGGCTGTCAGCGAGGGTCAGATTTGCAGTGATACGTGCACTATCAACCGTATCTGAGCTGCATTTTTACATAGGGCAGGACATGAAGAATTAACATGAAGCATTTCCAGTGGCATCTCATAGCATACCAGACCTGCACAAACACTGCTATATATTATGGACAACTGCAAAAGCAACCCAAGAATGAAGTCAGGTATCAGGAAGCCTAGACCACATCTTCCTAACAGCATGAATGTGGCTCTCATAAATTCCAGGCTATTGCAGGCATGTCTCACAAAGGAACATGGATTTACATTCAGCAAGCTTCACTTTGAAAAAATTCCTGACTGATGCATGTGCTTGATATCAAGACTTTAATAACATTAGTGGTGCTAGCAGAAATTTGAATAGAATTATAAGCACAAAATCCAAAGCTATATGAAGCCACACTTTAAATTATGGAGGCTGAAGAAGGTGGCGTAGGCATTTAACACTCATTCTCACCAGGTTGATCAGCTTCAAATGATGCCAGCAGGCAGCGGGCACCTACAGCAGCTTTAGGAATTGGGCCTTCTGCATTACTAAAGACATCGTTCTAAGCAACACCTTACCATACTGGCTTTGCTATCACAGATTGGAAACTTCAGACTTAAGTTGGGAAGCAACAACCCAAAAAAATTTGCACTCGCAGGCCATTTCTGCTCTGCATTCCATGAGGAGGACATAGGAAGGAAAGCTCCCCTCCTCATTCCTGGTGAGGGATGCCCATGGCTGGGATAGTGATGGGAGGCCTGAGGAGCATCAAAGGGACAAGAAGACCCAGTGAGGACTGTGAGGGGGCAAGGATGGGGTGCAGGAGATGAAGGGCACTCCTGTCTTGCAGACACCACCAGTGCCAAGCTGGGGTGTATGAACCTCTCTACACAGCTGAGCTCTCCACAGGCACCCAGAGCCCAGCTGAAGGGGTGCTGTGGGCATGAGGGGCAGCTGGAGGAGCTGGAGTTCTGATGGGGATGTGAGAGGTGCAATTAAGGCACCCCTTCCTCCACCCCCTTCCCCTTCCCTGTTCTCTATGGTATCCAGTGCTCCTGGTGCAGCACAGGAAGGTGCAGGGCTGTCCTAGTCCCCACGGAGCCAGGAGCCGCCCTACATGCATCCATGCATCCATGCATCCACTTCCTCACCTGCCCACCTATCCACGCCCCCGCAGCCCCGTGGCGGTGTTGGGGCACTGCAGGGGTCCTCTCCCGCCTCCCCGTGTGCCTTCTGGACCCCAGGAGGCAGGACGACTCCCCCCCACCTCCCCTCCGTCAGCGCGGCAGTTCGTGCAAATACCAGCACCTCAAAACCGGCCCACAGCCCTGTCCGCCCCGGGTCTTCCCCGGGGGTGGGCGGCTCCCGTGGAAAAATAGAAAATAATCCGCTGCCCTCCCGGGATTTTAGTCCCACCTCCACTCCTCTTTTTGTCTTTAAAATAGTTAAAAAGTAGCTCTGTCTCGGAGCTTTGCTGTGCTCTGAACCTGAGGGAGGTGAACGTGGGAGAAGGGAGAGTTGGAGCCAGGGGATGGACGAAATGTAGTCAAAAAGTTGGGCTTTTTTTTTTCCTGTGTCTCCCCCCCCCCGCCTCCCCCATTCGAAATCAGAAATTACTGCCCGAGGAGCAGATCCTCCGTTTTATTGGCTCGTAAAAAAAAAAGTTTTCAAAGCCTAATTTCCACCAGAGACATTTATTTTCGGTTGAAAGCAGAATTAAAACAATACGCGCAGGTAGGTGCCATTAAAGCAAAACCATCTTTTGCTGTCATTCCCCGGAGATAACGGTTACAAAAGTCAGTAAAGGTGTTTTAAACGCAAAATGCGCATTTTAGAAGGAGTACGCTCAGAGAAGGAGAACTGAGGCAGCCCAAGAAACAAGGAGGGACCCTGGAAAGGAGTTAAAATTCAGTGTCAGGTTACTTCTCGATATTGCAGGGAACACGCTGGTCCTGGAAGGGATTTGTGGTTGGGAAACGCAGCCCTCGCTAAAATACCGTTCGATGCTTGTGTCGAAGAGGAAACCAAAACAAGCTTTGCCTTTTGAGCCCCGATTTCAAAACAAAACCAAAAGAAAAGGAAAAGAAAACCCAACCAACAACAACAAAAAAATCCCTCTACATTTCCAAGTGCAGCTTTGAACAGCTTTCCTGGCGAGATTTGCCTCAAACCTCCGAGGCGGAGCGCCCCTGTGTTCCCGAGGTCTCCCTGCCCTCCCTTCCCCCAGTTGTTGCATGGTAGGTTCAGAAGCAAATGCCCTGCTAAATAATTGCTAGAATTTGAGAAAAAAAAAAAAAAAAAAGGAAGAAAAAGAAAAAAAAAGAAGGGAAAATGTGCACCAGCATTCAGGTGCTAACCTACTTATTTGAAAGTAATTTATTTTCCATTTTGCCCGTTTTCCCCCTTTAAAACAGAACGCTGAAAGAAAGAATAAGTGCTTTAACATTTCAATGTTGTGCTCTGGTAATTACTTTTTCACTTTTCCCCTAAGTTCCAATGTGAAAACCTCACAGGGGGGTCTTTGCTGTAGCAGGGCTACAGTTCCCAATCCCAAACGCAAGATCTGCAATTACAAATCCATTCGGTGCCCTTCCCTATCATTAATATGCACAAAATCCTGCTGCTAATCTTATAATCTGTTTTGTTTCATCAATTGCTTGCCTAGCACCAGGCGGGAAAGAAAAAGAGAGGAAAGAAAAAAGAAAGAAAGACGAGAAGAATAAAGCCGGAAAAAAAAAAACCACCACGGAAAGCTTCCCTAAACTAAACGAAAAAACAAAATAAATCGCATTTTATAATATATATATTCGCTATAACGCGAAAATCGTTGAGGCTGTGAAATGGAAGGGAGGATTTCCCGTGTGTCAGGGAAATTTAAAGGAAAATCTGGATATATCCAACATTTTATTTGCATATTTGATTTCTCGGCGTACGGGTCACGAAATGAAGTTGCTTAAGCAGCTGCAGAAGCCGGGGTTTGCGCGTAAATACCTCAGGAGCGTTGCTTATTATTAGTGCTGGGTTGGGGGCGGGGGTCGGGTGCACCCCTCCCCCCCCCACCC
>NW_010156877.1:0-221 GCF_000695765.1 Mesitornis unicolor
CGGGAGCGGGTGAGGTGACCACCCCGGTTGCTGTCCCCATTAGAAGCCCTTCAGGACTGGGCTAGGTTTGCTCCTGGGAAGGTGCCGGGGCGGGTGACGGGTGGCAAAAAGGCTCCCGGGGCAGCGCCGAGCACCGCTGCCCCGGCGGGCACCGCGGAGCAGTGGAGGAGCTGTCAGGAGGTGCTGGGGCTGTTTGGGGCACCGGCGGGGGGGCGGGGGGG
>NW_010156877.1:256-2859 GCF_000695765.1 Mesitornis unicolor
GGGGGCACCGGCGGGAGGCAGGGGGGGCGCTCTCCAGGGCGTCCGCGCTGGATGCCTCACGCTGCGCAGAAGCCTCTTGGTGCTCAGCTGCAAAGATGTGGGGACTGACGTTATGGAAATTCCATTCCCTGGCTATTACATCAGTCAGTCTTTAGAGTGTGAAAGTGTATTAACTTTGTTAATATATACATTAGTTCACTGAGCTGTGATGAGGTAGTGGCATTTGACTGGAGACTTTTGTACTGTGCATGCTTAAGTAAAACAAACTGAAGGACAACCTAGCCCTGGAAATAAGGGCTTTGCTTCTTGGAGTCTTAGAGCTGTGCACAACGGACAAAGGATACCCCTGGACGACCCCTGCAATCCCCCAGTACCGTATGGCACAGTATCCCAGTACCAAGATCGATCCCAGGGACATCTGGATCAACAGAGAGCAGCAAGAATGCTACAGCACCAGAGGTGCTCTGCAAAGTTTTACTGTGATTAGTAATTGGTACGGTGGGTGTTAGTGATTAGTCAAATTGTGTTGTACCTGAATGTTTGAAGGGAACCCCCTGTAAAGCCGCGTTTGGGGTTCCCCCAATTTGGCTGGGTCACCTCATAAGCATGGATATTTACCCTTGTAAAAGATGATGAGATGGATTATAGCACAGAATGGAAACAGGAGTACGGAGACTGGAGTATAGGAGAGGGGAAGCCTGCTTAGAAAACTGGGATAGGGAGTTTGGGAAACTGGCATAATGAAAGATGCCTGGATACCTGAAGTTAAGAGCAGACCTGGGCAAGGATGCAAGGGCATCCAAATGGGATACAAACCTCTCACAGTCCCCAATAGCATTAATAATGGGTATCTTTGAGTTGCAGCCCTATTTCCTTGCATTGCAATGGCAGAAAGATACTTAGTTGCATATTGGGTTTGTTTTCTGACTTTTCAAGGAGTTAAATGAATTCACAGAAGTGTTGGAGCTGGCACAAAGAAAACAGCAGATTACAGCTGGGAACAAAGGAGAAGCAGAAACTCCTTTTGGTAGCAATGGGACATGTCTCTGTCAGCATTTGACTTGAATCAGTGCTGCCATCAGAAGCAAAGCACCAACCTCCTTCATCCCTCGCCTCCTCACCCTGGGCTCACACATTTACATGGTTCTGTGGTAAGAACTGAAGAACTCACCAGTGTTAAAATACTTCAGGCCTTTCTCAGCATGGTTTTTGCCCAACTCAGTTCATTCTGAAGGCAAGCACGTCCCCTCCTTTCTGAACCAGAATAAACCAAAAACATCTCTGAGAGCAGCTGCTTCAGAGCTGGCCCAGCCAGAATGGGAGCTGCAGATCTCGGGTACAGAGGGGATGTGGAGGTTTCTGCTTGACTGACAGAAACAATGTCTGTCTCTATCTTGTCCTGCATTATATTCAAGCCTATGGAAATAGCAGTAATTTCAGTAACAGAAGCAGCAGGATCTATAAAATACTTCAGAGGTGCAAGTAGATACTTCAGATCCTCAACAGGATCTATTAAATACTTCAGAGATGTAATTTCTAGAAGCTTGTTCTGTCTGTAGTGGTGGTAATTTACATGCATGCACTAGCTCTTACTTGGCAAGAGCAGAATACCTTTGAGGAATTAAAAGTTTCACACGCTACTGTTCTGTGGGATCACAGAACTACAACTCTCACAAAATTCATGCTTAATATGCAAGTTTGTTTATACAACAAGTGGCAGGAATATTTTTTTTCAAATTTTAGCTGAACACTAAAGAACCTTAATACACACCTTAAACATAGTAGGATTGTTTAAGGGTAATTTTGTATGATTTTGTACAGTTCTTTGGTGACGACTTCGCAGCAGAGCTTATGTGAATAGGATAAAAGAAATGCAAACTCACTTAAAGTTACAGTTTAAAAAAATGTTCATAATTTGGGAGCTTGACAGAAAGAAGTTAGAAGCTGTGCTCCAAAGGAGAAGCAAGGCTTGTGTATTTTATGCGCTAGCCCTACTACAAGAACACAAGGCACCTCCAAACAGCCCATGATTTGTATTGCTACTTGGACGGCGGATTGTACGTGCACCCACTCCTGTGTTCGTGTCGGAACGGGTACAGACGTGCTATGAGCTGCACTGGAGAAGATGGACATTTGCAAGGTGTCCTCATTCATGTGACAACTTATCCAGCAGCCTTAGGAGGACTTGGAAAGTTTTCATCTTTTTCACTGAAAAGCCTCACCCATGCTAGGCAGAAACTCTTCTGTTCCTTATTTCTGGACAACTTCTGTGGTCCCATAATCTTTTTAATTATAAAAAGAATTTGCAAACTCAATGAGGTTGTTCACTGGGAATCTCTGATCACAGCTTCCTCTTGAACAGAAAGTGATCAATGTTGCCTCCAAGAGGCAACAACAGAAAAGAATGAAAACAACTTCAAGAAAGTTTAAGTACAATGAAACTTATCAGTCAAGTGTAAAAAGAAAGAGAAGGAAACTGTGACCAGGGAATTAAACGGAAATCTTATTCAGGTTACAATATGCGCAAATTACAGCATGGGCAATGGGCGGGGGGGAGAACTCAGCTCTGCAAAGGCAGCCGTACCGTTTGCAGAACCAGGAAT
>NW_010156877.1:2890-3783 GCF_000695765.1 Mesitornis unicolor
TCAGGTCCTCTCTAGAGGAAGGTCTAGGGGATGGTGCATGAAAGAAATCTAAAAGAATAAATGCGGACTTCTCCGAAAAGTTTTCTAGTGTGCATAGGTAAACAGATCACACTGAACTGTTAGCCCAGTTAAACAAATTTCCATCTATTAGGTAAGCAACTGTCAACTAACCCAACAAAAATGGGGAAAAAAAAGTCTGTTTAAATGTCTTTGGGTTTGCAAAGACATTGCAACTATTTCAAATTATTAAAACAATAACCCAACTGTAAGATTACATTATTTGCAATATACTACTGTAAATACTCCACTTACCAAAAGCTGCATCTACATCATAAAGCAGCACCTTGGAAAGAAATACTATTTTTAAATTTTCCTTCTGGTTTCTGGCTTGTATAAACATGTAGGAGCATTCTGCAAACTTCTTATGACAGCTGAGTTGCCCTGAGGTCACTCAAGACAACTTGGGGTCCTTGCACAGAGTGGATTTCAGTGTGCGCTCAGGGATGGAAGCGGTGTCAGCACCAGACAGGATGCAGCTGTCCCAGGAACAGGCAATTCTGGTACCTTCAAAGAGGAATCGGGACAAAATTCTCTCCTGCATTTCAAGTCTGCAGGTCCTTGCTTTGGTGGAGTCTGTTTCTCTTTGCTATTCCTCATGTAGAAACTTCTACACTGGTCTCTTATGACTCAGCTGATTTATCACCACAGCAAGTATCAGTCCTGCATTTAATAATTTCCATTTTCCTGACTCTATTAATAGCATTTTTAGTTGTAGGAAGCAATTAATGACATCAAAAGTACTTTAAAAGATAATTTTAGGGCTACACAAAGCAAAACCTTGCTCCCTGCCTCTGCCCTCTGACATAGGTACATATTCTCTGTCTTATTTCATT
>NW_010156877.1:3814-13195 GCF_000695765.1 Mesitornis unicolor
TTCCTGCTTATCTAATTTCTCTCATTCAAAGTAAGTATTTTAAATGCTTGAATTCTTTGTTACTACTCATACTGACCACTCTTCTAAGCACTGAAAGGGACAGATTGCTTTGTGGGATACTCAAAAAACCCAGTAGCAACCTGGTGTCTCTCAAAGCACGTTACCTGAAGCAGTCATGAGATGTATTAAGTTTACAGTTTTTCCTGTTTCGAGACCCTAAAAATTCATGTATGTCTGACCTTGACATTAAAAGGCAGAGTTTTTCTTGCAAAAATCACTTTGGAGCACACTTTAGCTAGTTCAGGTGTCTGACCCTGTTGCAGTATTTAACCTTCTGGCCCTAACCTCTATTTTTAAAAGCTCATGGGAAGATTAATGCACTATATTGCTTTCATTACAAGAAGCTTAAAGAAAGGAAATGACAGGAAAAGATACACAATAAACTACACTTCTCCTGCCTGGTATACAACTTTTAATCTAACTTTTATTTTAAGAATGCCTAAATAACTTTCAGTGTAGTATGAAGGTGCCATTTCTGCCTAGTTGTGGCTGTAACAGCTCTCCAGGGAGTGTTTTAGACAGCAGCTTTCATTCCTGCCCCCAGCCAATATTCATGGCCTGTTTTAAACATTTCCTTGAGTTTTCTCCATTTCCTTTCCACTGCTATTTCTCGGATCACAGGATAAAACCCAAAACACCTCAGCAAAGCTCAAGCCCTCAAGCAACGCAAAGCTGTGATTACTGCTTGCTCATTAGCATCCTCATGGGAGACTGGAAAATGCCATTTACAATGGAAACAGATTTTGGACCTCATGATGTATCCAGAAGTACGGAAAGAAACAAGACACAGAAGAATGAGAAACAGATCTTAAAATATCAGATTACTCTTGTGGTGAATCTTCCAGTCAGATTTTATTCATTATCAAAAAAGCTAACCAGGGATCCCCATATGTGCACTGGTGCTTTCACGTGACACAACTCTTGGCAGTCTGGCACCACTCTTCACACTGTTGTACCACGTGCTCCCAGAAGCATCTTCTTCCTTTCAAGGGAAAGGGAACTGAACTTTCTCATCTCTAAGTGGCAAGTGCCTTCTGCCTGCACTAATTATAATTCTTTCAAGTCTGAAAAAATCACAGAGCATCTTGTAAAATAAAATGTAATACTTTACTTTTCCATATCTGTACTGTTTCATCAGTCTGATAAATTATCTACAAATGCATAAAACTTAAGCAACATTGCCCAATGCACTCAGAATGGTCCCATATTCAATTACAAGTAAACCACATTAAAGATTTACTGTACAATAAACAAATGGGTGAAAAACTGTAATTTATTGAAACTCATAACTCAAAAAATATAAGATGCTGTAGTGTACAATATGTTACACAAAGCACCCTAGGGTGCACATTCAAGTCAAGTAATAACTCCATCGCCCCCCAAACCCTGGTACCCTAGTACTTGTTCCATATACAATCATGCACATTTACTCTTCAAGAGGAAGCCCCCAGTATTCTGATGTGTTAAATAGCACCAAAATCAGCACAGTCCATTGAAAACCACGGGGAGCTAAATTAATTTGGCCAATACTTTTGACAGATATTATACATTCATGGAATTAAACAGCCTAAACTAACCTAAACAGTGCGTACTGTAACAATTACGCTCTAATTTGAAGTTCTCCCCATATAGCAGTAGTGGAGGCAACCTGCTCTAAGGAAAACTACTTACGTACTCCCTACACAAAGCTCATCTGCCTTTTTTGTTGGAAATAAGTCTATGAGAGGTGTGGAAAACTTGGATCTTTCAAGAACAACGACTGGTCTTAAGTAATGAAGCTGTTTTAAGGCAAGGTCTCCACAGTCCGTTAGTGCCTTGTCCAAGATTGCCCTCAAATTTTCTAAAGAAGGGGCAGACGAGGATTCTGACAACAAGGGCTGGATTTCTGTCAGCTGCCCATGACTATTTTGGGGTATGATTACATTTTTGTCATTTACCAAGTCATTTACTGGTGTATCACCTTGACCGTCTCCCTCTTTTTGTATGGTTTTATCTACTGGCAACTGCTCAGGAGATTCCCATTCTGCTACCTCATCAAAATCATCATCATCGTCATCATCTTTACCCTCACTTTCCTGAATAAATTTTAAAAATGAAGACTCAAATCCCATTGGTTTATATGTCTTTAAATCAAATGGTTTGGACACTGGAGGCTTCTGAAATTTGTCTTTTGTAGCACAAGGTTCATTTCTTTTTGCATCTTGATTAACTGCACTATGTTGACAATCTTCTGGGTCTTTTTCTCTTGGCAACTCTAATTGTAAACTGGAGAAATAGGAGCTGGTTTCCCTTTCACTATTTTCAGAAAAATCTTCAGGTTCACATGTGACTGTCTCCCTAATGTTGTGCTCTTCAAAACCAGTGTTCTTTGAACTGTGGTTATATTTTAAAGTGCCTGAATACATAAAGGCACTCGCATCAAAACTCACACTACTCGATGGACATCTTTTTTGGTCTTCATTGCTTACATCTTGAAGCTCAGAGTCAGTATTTGAAACAGGAGGTTTTTCACTTTCCTGCACATACTCGGGATTAGCTGATTTATCCTCATCAACTTTTACATCTTTTTTATCCGAGTCTGAAGCTGGTTCGGAGCAGGACTGTTTTTCAGTCATGATGCCACATTTAACACAAACAACGAGTTTCTGAAGCCGCTGCTCTATGTATAGATTGGTCATCTGGTGGGTACGCTTGTAGTGCCTCACGATGCTGCTTTCCAGTTTGACCACAGACAAACAGCCCTGAACCATGCACGGGTACTGGGTCTGGTTGGACTTCTCTTTGCACATCTGTAGGGCTTCCTCTTTTGTTTTGAAATTCATCAAATGCTTTTCTCTACTCCTGCTAATTCTTTTAGATTTTTCTTTTAACTGCTTCCCATTCTGCTTGCTTATGCCAAAACCATCTTTCAAATAGCTTTGTTCATTTTTATCTTTATCTTGATCATCTTCCTCCTCTCTCTGACTTCCAAAGAGACTATCATAATATTCACTATGTCGGAAATACACATGTTGAGAATAGTGACTGTAATTTGTGAAAATTCGATCACAGCCATTAAGGTCACAATGGATTTCAAAATCTTTGTTTAGCTTTTCTTCATTGGCATGTTCTTCTATTAGGTGCTGTTTAAGCTTATTCAAGGTATAAAATACAGCGGGGCAGTGCGGTTGGTTACAAGTAAATCTTGCAGATTCAGCTTCAGAAAGCAGTTTCTGATCATCTAAATGTTCATTGTGGAAGTCACTACAATGCTTAGCAAGAGCCTGAGAACAGAAAAAACGCTTACCACACTCTTTGTGTTTGCATGCAAATATTTTTTTACATTTGACAAGTTCCCTTTTTGTTCTTGCTTTGTCTTTTTCTAAGCAGAGCTGTTCCTTATTATACTGGTGAACAGTTCTATAATGGCGTATCAAACCTTTCTGGTTGGTAAATGCCGAGTTGCAACTTTTATGTATACAATGAAATGGTTTGTGGTACTTATGCAATATATAACATAGGTTTCCTTTAGCAACTGTTCTTTTGCTTCCTCTTCCCCGTCTTGCTTCCATTTCTTCCCTATGGCTGTCCAGAGAAGCTATGTTTGATGTTTTTCTTGTCATGTTATTGTCTGTCTCTTCACTGGACTCCAAATCCGTCTCGGAGCTACAGTCTTCCTTTTTAGGACGACACAGCTGCTCAGAGTGGTCCGAGTGTTCACCGCACTCAGCGCTAGTTGCACAGACGGGTGTTGGTGCAGTGCTGTTTTTATGCATGTCATCTGTACATAAACCTACATGATCACATTTTTCATTAGAATATACCTTGTGAGCTACCTTCTCACAGCCAATTTGATGTTTGTTTCTATAGTGAATTCTAAGGTGTGTTTTTCTTGTAAATGATCTTTGGCAAATATGACACTTAAATGGAGAGTACCGATGCTGGAACATATTTAGCTGAAGAACCATTTCCTTTGAATAGTTATGCTTTCTAACATAATGCATTAAGAGAGCTTCTCTGGTCACAAACTCACATGTACATCCTTGACATTCACAGAAAAATGGTTTAGCTGCCAGTTGAGTAAGGTACTGGCTGGGCAAATTACCTTGTTGCTCTTGAAGCTGGAATTTTGAGGTAGTTTCATCTGCTGACTCAGGGCACTTGGCATCCCTAGATGAATAGGACTGTAAAGAGCCCAAAAAAGGTTTGTGTCTTGAAGAATTCTGAATGTTAGAATTTTTTAAGCTTAGATGTTTCAAGCCTAACATTAGTTCCAACATGTTATCTTCAATATTTGATTCTTTAGAACTGTCATAAAATGATGTTTCTGGGGAAGAAGGACAAGCGTCTTCCTTCAGACCATTGCTTCCTTTAGCATCTATAGTACAATAGAAGCTTTCTGGAGAGTCAGCATTTGTATCTGAATTATGTCCTAACTCCGTACTAATGTCTGTAGGGGATTTACTATCCTGAGCGTCACTCAGCAGATCAAGGAAGTCTTTAGTTTTCACCTCCGTATTTTTTCTCCCTTTAAAGTTATATGGATGGGCCCTGCGAAGGTGTTTTTGCATACTTCTGGAATTTTTGTGTGTGGAACAGAAGCCTTCAAAACCACAAGAAAGGCTTTTTTCATCAAAGCAAACTGCTGTGCTGGAACACTGTTGTTTCACATCTGCGGAATGGAAGACTCCTTCCTGGGACATGAGAAAACCTGGAGCTGCCTGACCATGAGCCACCGTCTCGATCAGCAGAGGAGACGCCTGGCCTTGGCTTCCTGCAGCATCAGTCCTGTGGTCCCCACAGTGAAGACTGCAATTACTTTCACTGTCGAGATCTTCACTGTCAGAAAGAGCTTCTTCCTTAATCCCTGAAATTTCCTGAGAGCCCGCGGGATCCAAGTTCTCGTTCAGACTGGAGTTTTCAGATTGCTCAAGCAGCTGAGGCTCTGGAATATAACTGCACTTGTCTTTTGAAACTGACTCTTGGAGTTTCAGCGCTTGCTTTGCTTCCCCATTTGACACTTCAATATTATGCACTGCAAGGTGATTCTGAAATTCAGTTTTTGAATAATAAAACTTTTTGCAACCAAAGAAGTTGCAGGTGTATGATGCATCTCTGAAATGCTGTGCCTCATGATGGTAAAGTTGCCCTAAATCACTGAAAACAATATTACAGCCATTTAGCTCGCATTTATAACGGAGATCATCGTGTGTTTGTTTGTGATTAAGAAGCTCATTAACTGACCCAAACCTAGCGTAACAATCCATTGACACACACATATACGGTTGAGGTCCACAGTGCACGCGTTCGTGCTCCCGCAGATGAAAGGATGTCATGAAGTGCCGGCGACAGAAAGCGCACTTCTCTCTCCTGTTTTTCATATCCAGGTAGTGTTTTGCATTCTCATCATTGTTTTGATGTTCAGCTTTCAGATGCACACTTAAGTATTTAAACTGTTTAAATACCCTAGAACAATCTGTTCCGGGACATGGATAGATGTCTCTGTCTTGTAGCTGGCAATTTTCCAGTTGGCTAAACGTGACATATTCTTGGGTGTCATCTTCAATGTTTTCAGGCAGCTGTGACTGATGTGACTTTTCCTGAAACGCTGGGGGGGGGCTGCTGGAAGCTGTTGTCTTTTGCGGTGATCTCTCTTTTTTCAGTATTATTTTCTTTTTAGGTCTGTGTGTTCTGCTGGGTGGCATTTTAACATGTTCCATTACATGTGGTACGAAGAATTCCTTTCTCTTGAACTTTTTTGTACACACTGGACATGTATAAACACCATCTTCCATATGCATCTTAGAATGATGCAGTATTCGAGCCTCTATACACTCCCTTTTGCAAAGCACACAAAAAAATTTGTACTGAAGCCATCTCTGGTATCTTTCTGAAGAACCAATTGGTTTTTTTACTCTTGCTTTTTCTTTAGGATGGTTCATTGTGTCTTTTCCATCATAATATTTATGTTCTTTTGCATCATCATAGTCACTAAAGAAAGTTTCTAACATGTCGGTCTCATTGATTGACATATGACAACTTGCATCGTCCTCAGAATCAGAAGCTACTTTCCCTAACAGTTTAAGGCAATGCCGCTTTAAAGTCTTCCAGTCCCAAAATTCAGGATCAAATGGCCAATACGCTTTTAAAGCTAACAGTAGCTCACAACGAAGTGAATTTGGAACCAGTGCATTTTCTTCATCAAATTTTTGATCTGGTTGCATATAGAGCTCTTCCAACACATTAAATCCACTCAGAGTTGGCTCCAGTAAGAACTCTGTCAGCTGACAAGCTCTTCTAACTTCAAGGTCTTCTGGTAAAAGGCATGCAATCGTTTTACATACTGATGTCTTCATTTCATCACTGCCGTTGGATCTGATCTGCAGGGCTCTCACACATAACAGAACAGACACAGCGAGTCCTGCTTCTTCTGCCTGTTTGAAAAACAAATAGCCACAAAACCAATGTTATTTTTCTTTGGTAAGTACATTCTCTCTAAAATGTTCTATGACAAAAATATGCAATAAGAGCATCCAACAGACAACAGCCCATTCACAATTATTCAGGCTTCTGAGCATTAAGCACCTGAGTCACTGAGCATACTTTGAAAAGTTGTTTATTTTATGTGAGGAACCCTCTTCTACTTCTCAAGCAATGGGAGCCACTTCACATTTAGTCCCCTCTGTGGAGGAGTCACAAGAACCGGATTAGACACTGGGCACTGCAAAACATCTTTAGCTCCTCTCTCTCTCTCTCTTCAGCGAGTGACTCTCAAGCATAACTAAGGCAGATATCTAAAAGAGAATGGTGTCAATCTTACACATACATTCCTCCTGCAGCATCCACACAGGACATTAATTCAGAAAATGCGGCACTACACAGTAAGGCAATTAATGTAAATTCACACCCTGAAACAAAAAAAAAAAATCTTCTACAGCATAAGCAGTGCAGTAGCAGAAATGATTCCTGATGCAGATAACTGGCATTTTGTTTTCTGAGGAGTCCATGCAACTTTAAGGTACTGCTCTACAGTATAAGGAAGATACCTACAAATATTATTCACATGCTGATTTTAAAAAATAATACATTCCAAATTCTACACAGACAAATTTGAAAGTTATCTTGTTCCAAAAGGATATTTTCAGCATCAGGAATCTGAATGCATGAAGTAACTATTCATTATTAGTAAAGATAAGTAACAGTTAAAGATATTTATAAATAGTGCAGAGAGATGACATGCTGCTATCACAGCCACATACACACCCACTCAGATGATAAAAATCCAAAAGAACTAAGAACAAGTTAAAAGAATTAGCGAGCTGTTATGCTCTTTGTAGACTGCCTATGGGAAGTCATGCAATACTGCTTTAATTCACTAACTGCTGATTTGCTAGACAGCAATAAAAATGCTAATTCCCCAGGAGAAGAAATTTTAACATGATTTAGCAGAAAACACAGGGAAAACTGGTATACAATTAACAATGTGCTATGCTTTATATATATATAAAGTGCACGTTCACGCAGGTTTTGACCATAGAAATAGGCCAACATTTGAGAACCTGGGAGCAAGCGTTTCTCTGGGAAGTCACTACCAGAATTCATCTTTTCCAAATCAGTCCGGGCTCTCCTCTATGATCTGTCAAAAGGAAATTGTCCAACCTTTCTCATCTCTGCCTTGACTCTAAAACAGGAATCCGATACTTTTATCAAACTACACTTGATAACTCATTTGGTTCACAGGATTAACTCTAGGAAAAGACTCCCAGGCAAACAAACCTGAAGCTCAAGAGAAAATCAATTGAAAAAAGGAACCTTGTCTCTTTTATCCATAATAATTTGATGCCTTAACTCTGAGTTAACTCATGTCCATGTAAGAGTGTACAAAGATGAGCAAATTTGGGAGGGTACTGTTAACTGAAACATTGATAAACCTGAAGTTCATGTGGCAAATTCTACTCTACATGTGCAAAATCATGCTACTTTTCAGGCAGAGGTATCTGAAATATTTTGGAAATGGTGACATTTCCAAGGGAAAATCCCATATCTAAGGTCCGTGATCCGTGTAATACCAAAGCAGTTATAATCCTGTTATTACCAGCCAGCTTATTTTTCCTCCATTAAAGTATGCCTGATTAATTTTCATTTGTTCATTATTGCCCTCCACAAGTCTACTCTCACATTTTAACCAGACACAGGAAATTTCAGTCTAACCAATTCCATGAGTCAGTGCAGCCATCAAAGGAAGACAGAAATATCTCGAGCAACAACCGCAATCAACTACAGCCCTGCTTTCTGCACTGCTTATGGAGTACGCTGGATTTGCCTCCTCAGTGGACAGATCAATTAAAATCTTCCCAATACTCCTCAGACAGAGATTGTGAGTTTATAAAAATTACTGTTAAGCATCCCTTGAATCTTTCTGCAACTTCCCAAAGAAAGGCATCAGAATAGAAGGTAAGAGTCCAGGTGTGATTGTATCACACATTTTGAGGAAATGGTATTTTCTCAGAATACAAAAATAGGAGACATTTCAGGAAAGTCTCCATCCCTTAGAGATCCTGCAGAAAACTGTTGTTGTGCCTTACTTCTAAACAGGCTTCAGATCAAAACACAGCTATGCCTTGTTTGCAAAATACCATCATACTGCACTTCAGAGTAACAAACAAACTATTCCACATCGACTGAACGCCACTTCAGAGTGTCAAGCTGACACAAAACTAAATGGCAGGCATTTTTCAGAGATTTTTATTAGTAAGTTATTAGGCACTTAATCAGAAAATATTAATCATGAAATAAGCTATGTTTTGTATCAGTTCAGTAGGATTATTAAGAAAATGATAAATTAATGTAAACAGTTCTGGCTGTGTCCAAAGACTCTGGACTGCAGCTTACTTACTTCAGATTGTATGACTCTTATCAAGAAAAATAAATGCTGTAGTGTCTTGGCAATGATGCCAAACTGACGACATCTCTCCAAAAAGGAATCTAAAGAAGGATCTATTCTTCTCTGCAGTTTGCTCCAGAAAAGTGTCAGTTCCCTGCAAAGAGTAAAAAGCAGAATGTAAGAACATTGCAGATATACACCATTTGTCCAGAGCCAACACCCTTTAGTTCAGAGTTGACACCACAACAACTAAGTGTTATTAATAAACAGCACACACTTCATCAGGTCTCCATGTCCGAGAGATGCTGAAGGGAACGTTACTGTGCCTTACTCCTAAACGAGCACTAGATAAAACACAGTGTATCTCCTGTTATTTAACAGGGAAAGACACCGGCAATGGGATTCACCTCTCCTAATGCAGACATCTATATCACAGAATCACAGAATATTAGAAGTTG
>NW_010156878.1:0-2001 GCF_000695765.1 Mesitornis unicolor
GTTGTTTTTTTTTTTTTTTAATTCGATGGGGGTTTTGGGGTTTTTTGATGGGATTTTTTTTGTTTGTTTTTCGTTTTTTTAAGAAATAAAAAAGAAACTGCTTGACTGGTTTCAAGCACCCTTGTGACCCTGTGTATGGCTAGCGTATGTCTGTGGGACACGTGCTGCTGTCCTGCCCAGAGCGATGGCAGCTCTGTCCAAGGAGCTGGTCTAGACTGTGACAGATGCCACTTGTCACTGCAACAGCGCAACCAGTGCTCTACAGAACCCACCCCGATGCTGCCACTTGCCACCCAGCAGCAGATGACTACACGGGGGAGAAATTGAGGGCCTGTGACACAACCTGGAGTATTGCACCAGCATGGGGGCCGTCCAACCTCAGGCAGCCGATGCAGAGCCACACCACGTCCCCATGGGCACGCTGCTCCTGGCACTGAGTGTTGCCGACTGCTGCCCAAATCCTCAGCGCTTGTGTGGCTGCGCCGCGAGTGGAGCTGGCAGAGCGCTAATGAGAGTTGGGCTTCGGCCATGGTAGGCTTAGTTTGGGCTGGGATGTGCGTCATGGCACCCAGGCTGATGGGGGGGAGGAGAGCAGCTAGGGGGCTGTGGACACAGGTGATGGGAGTGGGCAGTGGCTGGAGCAGGTCACCCCACTGATACCAAGGATGCTACAAAGTCGCTCCATGGCCTGAGACCAGCAGCATTAGTCTGTTGGCAGCTCACAAGGATCAGCTCTCCGGATAAAGTGGGGCAGCGGAGTTCATAAAAAAGGACATTATGGCATAAATAACCATTGTCGGGCTCCTTCACCACCTGCGGCTCATGAGGGTTTTTTGTGCAAATGCTTAACTATGGCCATGTTCTTGCCAAGGCAGAGTTATGAATGAATTCTTCCACTCCACTTTAAACCACATCTGAGGCTGCTTGACTGGTATCTGGCTTCAGCAGGCCACATTTCGGGATATAAACAGTTTACAGAGCAGTCTGCTGTTGGCCTCTGCTTGTGAACTAAAGAGCCAGGCAGCTCAAAGAAAAAAAAAAGAAAAATTTTTTAAAAGAATCAAAACAGAAAAAAGCATCCTCCTTTCCCCAGAGCAGCTGGCACAGTCCCCGGGCTGTCACAGCCCCAGCATGGGCACAGGAACAGGACCAGGCTGGCAGCTGCCTTGCACACCATGGTGCAGGTGGGACCAGGAACTGGGGGCACTCGGAGCGGACATCTGCCCTAGGACCCCTATCCTCTGTAGCTATAAAATCCACCCTCCTTTTACTGAGGTGACTGGCCAATTTTTTTCAAGGTTTGCAAGGTTAAATGAGGCAGGGATCCAGCTGGTGTGTAATGACCTCCCAGGAGCAAAGAAAAAAAAAATTAAACAGATATTTAAAGGGCTGAACATTTCTCTTTTTTTCTGAGGCAGAGGTGTGTGCATGGGCAGGGGGAGGGCAGGCAGCATCCCTCAGCTGAATGCAGGCACCCTATGTAAGTACTGCCACACTCGAAAGAAAAGGATTTGCTCATCCTTCAGGTCAAATGCTTTTAAACATCCAGGAGCACACTTTACAAGCCAAAGTTTTATTTGTTTAATAAACAAGTAAAATTATATTAATGTAAAACAGGTAAATGGACGAAAGTAAAACACACAGCACTGACCACAACGCTATAGAGCACTGACATGTAGAAGTGCAGTTCCCTCCCTCGTGCGATGCCCTCCCACCCCCCCAGTCCCCCAGATAATTTGCTTGAGAAGCCTAATAGAGAGGTCCAAAATCTGATTCAGCTTAAACATGATGTACAGGTCACAGTATTGAATCATAAAGGTAACGACAAGAGAGGAACTGTCTCAGAAAGGGAGAAGGTAAAAGAGTTCCCCCATCTCTTCTTTTTCTTTCTTCCTTTTTTTTAAATTTTTAAACAAATAGGTTAGGAGGAGAGGGGGGGGAATCCATGGAAATAAACACTTTTTCACTCATATATATATATATTTATATATATAAAAAGCA
>NW_010156879.1:0-11958 GCF_000695765.1 Mesitornis unicolor
TTCTGTGATTCTGTGATTCTGTGATCAGGAGGCCAAGGGAAGTTGATTCTCCCCCTCTACTCTTCTCTTGTGAGACCCCACCTGGAGTACTGCATTTAGCTCTGGGACTCTCAACATAAGAAGGACTTAGACCTGTTGGAGTTAGTCCAGAGTAGTGCCACAAAGATTATCAGAGGGCTGGAGCACCTCCCCTATGAAGACAAGCTGAGAGAGTTAGGGTTGTTCAGCCTGGAGAAGAGAAGCTCCAGGGAGACTTTATAGCCTTTCCAGTATCTGAAGGGATCTACAAGAAAGCTGTGACTTTTTACAATGGCACAGGGTGATAGGACAAGGGGTAATGGGCACCTCCCCTATGAAGACAAGCTGAGAGAGTTAGGGTTGTTCAGCCTGGAGAAGAGAAGCTCCAGGGAGACTTTATAGCCTTTCCAGTATCTGAAGGGATCTACAAGAAAGCTGTGACTTTTTACAATGGCACAGGGTGATAGGACAAGGGGTAATGGTTTTAAACTGAAAGAGGGTAGATTTAGATTAGATATTAGGAAGAAGTTCTTTACTATGAGGGTGATGAGATACTGGCACAAGTTGCCCAGAGAAGTTGTGGATGTCCCCTCCTTGGAAGTGTTCAAGGCTGGGTTGGAGGGGGCTTTGAGCAACCTAGTCTAATGGGAGCTGTGCCCTGCCCATGGCAGGGGGATAGGACTCAGTGAGCTTTAAGGTCTCTTCTGACCCAAACTATTTTATGATTCTATGATTCCAGCCATTTGGGTGAGAACAGTGTTTTCCCAAAATCATCTACTGGGGGACACCAGGGTGAGTGAAGTGACTGAGGTGAGTGAGGGGCTCTGTACCAGTGGCTAGACTGGGACCAGAATTAACAGCCTGTGGCCCTGGTGTCAGCAGCTGGGAGGAGCCGATCATCTGAGTCTTCCCCAGTCCTGGTGTGCACGATGTGTGCATGTGCATTCACCAGCAAACTTTAAGCTAGAGCAGCTGGTCAGCAGGGGGGCCCAGGTCTAGGCTGCGGGTCCATGCTGGTATGCCCAAGGGGACCTGTGAATATGGAGTGTCTGTGGTACGAGTGCATGAATGCTGTGTTTGTGAGCATCAAGCTGGACCAGAAAACAAGTAGGTAACTGTGGGCTGGATCAGAGAGCCAGGGTCCAAGCAGCGGTGCTGCAGGGTCAGAGAGACTGTGCTGGACTTGAGGGAGCTGCAAATGTTCATGTGCTTGTGAATCTGATAAGTGCGTATGTGTGCCTGCACTAGTAACCTTCTGTCTCTGTCAGTTCCAGAGGAGGAAGGGACGTGTTTGTCATCATGGGATGTGGGTTCTTTTGTTGACACCCTGCATGGGTGCTGTTGATGGTCTCTGTGACCACCTGTGTCAGTATCTTCTGTGTGCACTGGCTGAACCCACAAACAGGAAAGCAGCAGCTATGTCCCTCAGCCTGGACAGATATTCCAGGTCCCTGGGCATCAGGCTGGACTCCAGTGGCCAGATAGTATTAGTGGGCTGGAATAGATGAAAGTGGCCATGCATTACAACATCACTTAACATGCTCCATCACAGAGGTTAAATAGTTTTGGGAGAAGGTGTGGGAGATTTAAGTTTTTCACCAGCATTTACTTGAACCCTGCTGTATTCCATCTCTCTATGTTAGGACTGTGCTGGTGGAAACTTCATTCTAGCTGGACATGGTGATGGCTTTTGAGTTGAGGATGCGCTGCCTGCCAAGTCATGAGTGTAGAAGAGGAAATTCCACTGTCAGGAATGGAGGAATGTCCCCAGATGAGGACTCTGTGCCCCTCAGAGGTGGCTGGCTGCAATGACACTTTGTTGCTTCTGGGAGAACTTCCTACTTTGCCCTCTGTACCAGTAAGGTACCACCCATGGGAGCTCACCATCATCCTCAGACTGCATCACTGACCTCTTGACCCGCTACAGCCATTTCTCACTGCAGCACACACCATTGGACAAGTATTATCACCACTGCCATCTCCCTCAGTGAGGATGTATCACTGAGGTAGACGGTGAAAGCATGAATGCTTGGTTTTAATGTGTTGACTCTGAAGTTTTGGTTATTGGATAAAAGCCCTTTTTCATCTTTTGCACAGGCTGCCTATCCATACCACATCTTCCAAAGCCAGCCCACCTTTGAACTTCCTGTTTGACAGCAGTCATTAGTAAGTCGTGTGGTAAACAAGAGGTTACCAGTGTGATGACAGCACAACTAAAATAAGTTTGAGGGAAATGGCAACATTCTATGAAATGAGCTTGTCAGGTGAAGAGGTATTACATGACAGTACGTGATCGTACATGCAACACTGGTTTGTTAGAAGGAGCTATGTGGGGATAGATGATTATGATAGGATGATGTTCTTCTCCACTCTTTTTTTTCATCCTCTCTAGTCATGTATGTACACTTCTCCAAACATGTTGAGATTTTGCTGCACACAACTATCTCCAGACTCATTCCTAGTTCACATCCCTCCTCATGTTCACCTGCAGTCCTTCTATGCTCCCTAGTCCAAGTCTATCCCTAACTGTCTTTGGGTCCTCGACCCTGACCTATCTCTAACCCAAAGTATGTGCTGCCCCTTGTGTTCCTCAGGTTCTTAGAGTCGGGCATTATGTAATTTCCTGTCTGCAGTCCTTACTTAATCTAGCCTATTTATTGTCCTAGGTTAGCCTAGGAATCTGTCATAAAGGTTGCTTACTTTTTATGTCCTATTCTCTCAGCTTAAACTATCAATTTCCAGGTCTGTGTGCAGTTAGCATTTCTGCAGCAGCCTAATCACTCTTTCAAGGTCTCTTACTGGAGTTGCTCAATGGTTTAGTCTTTGACCTGGCAGGACTAGCAATGGTGGTAGCTACTGGATATTAGTAATGAAGGTGGTAGTGAGTAGAAGTAAGTGTCTTCTCAGTATGTCTAAGTGGTGTTATATTTGACACATAAATGTTGATGCATAAGGATGAAAATCATCATTTTCTAAGAGCTTTGACTGGGAGATGAGATGTAGTTGAGAGCTATTGTTATCAAATACAGGGCTGTCTAAAATGGTGTCAGTTAGCCACTTTTAGTTGCATGAATTGTATCCTGTATTTCTGCTCTCAATTCCTTTGTCTCAGTATATGAGCTGTTAATCAGAGAAAGCACAAAATTTTGTTATATACCAAAGTAGGTGGGACTGAAAACTCCTAAAACCAGCTGCTTTCTTCCTCCCACCTTTCTGTTTTTCAGTGAGAGACTTAGGTATAATTCCTTCCTCTGCCATGGGCTACTTTAACCCACAAAACCTTTAGACAAAAACATAAGAATAACCATATTTTGTCCCTCAAACCCACTGTTTTGTCCCCAGCCATGGCCAGGGTAGATGTACAGAAAGGAGTAGAAGAACAGGATGAACATTTAATGCTGTTTACCCAAAGTGGTCTCCCAGCCTCCAAAAGCTAATGGTTTGAGTAATCACTTGTCCTGGTATTATGCCTTTAGACTAAATAATTATTAATGGATTTTGTCTATGAAATTATTCAGCCATTTTTGTATTCCTGTAAGCATTTAGCATTCACATCTTGGGTCAGTAAGTGAATTGCATAATCTGAAAATTTAATTGGTGTCATCTACAGTGATGTTTTTATTTCCTATATACTATCTTTTTCCACCATGCTTTTATACTCCTTAATAATTCCTAATTCAGAAGCAATCACATTGCTTTATTCACTATTGTTGTCCTTCTCTAAGCCTTCCCCAGTTAATTCATCACAGAATCACAGAACCACAGAATCACAGAACGTTAGGGATTGGAAGGGACCTCAAAAGATCATCTAGTCCAATCCCCCTGCCGGAGCAGGAACGCCTAGATGAGGTTGCACAGGAAGGCGTCCAGGCGGGTTTTGAATGTCTCCAGAGAAGGAGACTCCACAACCTCTCTGGGCAGCCTGTTCCAGTGCTCTGAATTCATCTTCTTTTGTGGTACACGTAGCTACAACTACATGCAGTATTCAACCTGTGAGTACATAACGTATTTATACATTCATGTAATAGTTCCTCTTTGTGCTCTATTCCTTTCTTAATAATGTAAAAGAATTGATTTACCTTTTGAAGCATTACCAAGCATAGAAGCTAGCGTTTTCAGAGGAATAGCTATTGCATCTGTGTGATCTCTTCTGAGTAGTGATGGTAATCTTAGAACTCATTTCTGTGTGTAAAAATGGGATTAATTTTTTCTTATAGGCATTATTTCACATTTATTATTAGCAATTTCATGTGCAGCTTTAAAAAAACTCAAATTGTTCTTAGCTAGTTCTTATCAGACAGCCAGAGATAACCACAGCTCTGTAGGATCACCATCAAGGAGATGTCTATTTATACTATTTAATCAGTGGTTGCTTGCTATAAAATATACATCGGGCCTTTGAGTAAAGTTTAGGATGTAGAGCTAAGCAGATGGAGTTCCTAACCAGTGGTTTAGGAAGTAATACATATTTTTCTGCCTGTGTCCCAAGAAATCCTGTAGAGTTTGTTGGTTGGTTGGTTTGGATGTTTAGGGGTTTTTTTCGTGCATGTGGTTTTTTTGTTTGTTTGTTTTGGTGGTTGTTGTTGTTGTTTTCTTTTCTTTTGGAGAATAGAACTTCAGAAGGAATGTCGAGAATGTTCATATGTTCCCACATGGTCTCATGCACATGCTGTGAGCTTGCTGAAAGCCATATGGCTGTGGGAATGAGACTGGGATCTGAATTCCTCAAGCAACAGTAAGAGTTGATTTCAGGTCTCTCACAGCTTGGATGAATGCTCTTACCATTAGATTATTTTGTATGAGATGAGGTGGCAAGTAGATTCGTCATCATTACCTCATCATTACCTCATCTTTATTTTAAAGGCAAAACAAACATTTGTCAGAAAATAATTGAAACTTTAGAGGCCATGAAACCTTATCACCTCTTTATAGAATTGACCCAGATCCCTACCCGGAAGGAGATGGATTTTCAGATGGACTGTTGTCATAGCTTCATGTTGGCTTGATCTAGGGAATGACCTTGGTGCATTTATATAGTTCTCATTGGCTGTTTGTTTTGGATTATGCTCATGATGCCTGCTATTTATTATAGGTACACTGTATAGGAAGTAAAGGCATCTAAGAGGTTATATTGGGTTCTGTTACAAAAAATGGACTCCTTCAAGTCTGACATTGCAGCATGCAGTGTTCAGATATATCCTATTTAGGCCTTTTCTCTTGCAGATAATACTGTTATTGTATTTTTCTTTGACCAATTGCTATGTATCAGACACTTAAATCAGCTGTGCTGCCTGCAGCACCAAACTTGCATCCACTTTTTGTGTTTTAGCAGTCTCTCATGACCTGGTATTGGAACCCACCCACATCTGTATTACAGGCTGAATTCTTCATTATTTGCTATGCTCATTTACATTTGCATTTTAATTATGTGCATCTTTAGCTTAACCATAGGGATAACAGAACCATGATTTCTCTTCATCAGAGCCTATCTTGTCTTTTATATCTGACTCATCTAATTCTTTTGTAAAAAAGGTGATTTTATATTTTCTCCTGGATAATTTTTAATTAAAATAGTATATGGTGAAGAACCAAACCTTCCCAAAGGTGCACCCACCCACCCTACACAAATAGAATCATTTTGACAACTACCAATTAAGCAATTTTTAAACTGTGCAGTGTGTATTGCTCTGGTTTTGTGGCGTTATAGCTTAACAAAATACATACAAATGAAAACCAGTAACATATCTGTGTACTATTAGTATTATTACTTTTAACTTAAGAAAATATATAAAGTCGTAAATATCAACACAGTTTAAGCTACCTTAAAAAAACAATACAAATTACTGTGTTTAGTTTGGCATAGCAAGCATTCCAGTGTTTGCCTCAAATCAATATCAATATGATTAGTCTATTATTTATAACACTCTTGTAAGTGTTACAAACATTTATAATATTTATAGAATTTTAAATTATTACCTGTCTTCTAGGGGTTTCCCAATATTTCAAGAATTATTGATAATCAGTTTTAATGATGCTTTTGAAATATAGTGCTTGCTTGCCGGATTTTCAGAACAAGTGACTCCAGAAAAGGCATGCAGAAGGAAAGAAGAAAATTATGGATATGGGATGGCCTCCACCTGAGGAATGACTAAGTAGACTGATTCTTCAACTTGAAAAGAATTCAGTGAAGAAGGTATATCTATATATCTATAGTATCTGAAAAATCCTGATTGTAACAGATCTAGTCAATGTCTCTTTTATGTTAGAACTATGAAACAGCATATGAAAATAGCAGGATGATTGTTCAAGACAGAGGAAAGGAGATGTAATTATTTGCCAGAAGGCAAATGTGCATGGCCTCTGACTGCAAGGGTCAATGCGAATGACTACTCCAAATGAGGACCTCTGGAATGAAGGAGAAAAAATAATCTTTCAGGGTAGTTGGGAATTTACAACTTATGTGAGGACCTGGACTTATGAGAAACAAGGAACTGCAGGTGGTGCAGATGATGAGTTTTAATGAATACTAGCAAACCATTTCCAGACTGTGCATATCTCCCCACCACCAAAAGGAACTACCTTCATAGGTGATGAAAACCCCAAATTTGTGATTGCTACCAGCAGACAGAAAGAACTTTTAACCAGAGCCTGTCTTTTATTTGACAAAAATTCATTCCCTTTTCTTCACCAGTAATGAGGTCTGAAATCCCAAATAACTGTAAAGCAGCCCTATACCTCTGCACACCATTTATTATGCCTCTGGCGTACTGAAAATAAACCACCACCTTTTCCACCAAACGAGAATGGTGCAGACATGTCCATACCATCTTCAGAACACATTGCATCTTCTCTGCCTTTGTCTCAGGTACTTCTCTGTCTCAGTCTTCTCTGAAAACTTGCATGAGGAGCATGGAAACCGAAGTTGTCCCTCAAGGAGAGAGAAGAAGCTGGAGTGCAGAGCCATTTGTCCAAATGGCCACAAGAGGGTAAGTTGTGATCTGGAGGCATTGTAGGCCACAGTGTCTGGAGAGTAGCACTGAGAAGTTCAACAACAGAATAGCATGGGATGTGCACTCTATTGTGGCCTCAGAAAGTGGCTGGCAGCTCCACTGTTCTTGTGATGCTTCTGGTAAGGGACTGTGTGATGGGACTGGTTTGCAGAGCATAAACAGGATTTCCCAGCGTTTCTTAATATCTCTTCTGAGCCAAAGTTAGAGTTGTTCAGGTCCTGCAGACACTCTAATCTGGTGACACTGAGAGGGTGAGGGAAGGAAATGTATGTTTTGGGGGTACTCACCTTACACAGGATATTATGAAGCAATAACAAAATTTAGGAGCAATCCGAAGAGGAGCATAAGACAGGCAGATCCACAACTGCTGCTTCTTTTTGTTTTCCAGAGCATATAGCTGTCTTTGAGGGCTCCTAAGTTTCTGGATATATGTGGACATCAGTGTTATTCCCAAAGGAGAGTGTCCCCTGTTGATAAGCATCCAATAGGCCTGATATCCTGTAACCTTAGGGCCATTATGTTGATAGAACAACAGTATAGAAAGACAAGGAAAGGTTGTATGTGTGTCCTTGACCATGCTAACATTTTGGGGCATCCCAGTAAGGCACTGAGCAGCTAAATGACTTAGGGTTCTCGATATCTACCTTGCTTCCCATTGTATGAGTGAGGGAATAATGTCTCCTTTAGGCAAATGAAATATAAAAGACTTATTTTCTTGTGGCCAAGTAAAAATTTCCACTTCTTGCCAGATAAACTGAACCTTCAAAGTTTATTTAAGTTGAAAAATAAATCAACAAAATGGGTTGCATGTAAAGATTCAGAAAACACGTACCAGGAAGATTTGTTGAAAGCACATTTTAAGTCAATTTAGGTAAACATATCAGATAAATTTTAGATGTACTGTAGATATCTATGCAGATATAGTGATGATATTCATGTGATGGCTCTACTTTCTGTCTTGACTGATGTGTTGTTGTTCATACTACTTATTTGCACTTGGTATATACAGATGTGAATTTATCAAAAACATTGTCAAATAAGTGTCACACATTTACTGTGTCAATTTTGATACACGTGTTGTACCAGCTGATTCATTTGCATGGTTTCTGTAAATTCTGCTATTCATGGAATTCTGTAAATTCTGCTGTTTACATAGGTTAATAAGTCAAGACATCATCATGCAAACAATCATGAGTTCTCATAATTCTGGCTTTGTCAGACAGTATATAAAATGTAATTGTAAACCTGTCTTGCTACCAGAAAGGTTAGATACCATGCAAAGCACAACCTGCAAAATTTGTGCATTTGATTATCTTGTAAATTACTTGCTTTTTGTGGATAAAAGAGTGCTTGTTTTCTCTGTTCTTGTATTTCTGACAAGACTCTTCAGTTCCTTGGGTTTAGTGCAGAGTACACCACCACACCTGTTCATAGCACTAAATAGCTTTGATCCTATTACAGTTATCCAGTATCTTTTCCACTGGACGCTCATGAAGAGATAATCTTCCTAGTGCAAGTGGCCAGTGAAGTAAGCCTGCCTATACTAAGTCCCCAAACCACTAGTTGATAAATTGCTGTATCTGCAACTGTCTGACACTGCTGGGACAGATGGACATTTTGGTCTGAACTAGTGTAGCTATTCTCATGTTTCATACCCAACCCTCTTTTCCTAGGCCTTTAGGCAGATACATATTTGTTCTCATACCATGCTCATACCATCAGACTTTTTATCACTTTGTCTTAACAGGTTATTGTGTTGCTCTTATTGCTGTACACCAGGAAGACTGAGAGAGGAAGGGAAGCAACTAACTTCTTGTTGTTCCTCATCAACTTAAACAACCTCTGAAAATATAATTTTTGTGGCTCTAGCTATCATGTAGGATTCTTCCATTGCATCTTCAGTGTTGCAAATTTACCTGACCTTTAAGGTCATTAATCTGCACTAGTAATTCTGGAAGTCTGGACTGTTTTCTTCACTGTTAATGCAGGTCTCTGAAAGTCACAAAGATACTCTATCATATATAATATTAGTGTTCATTACGGGATAAAACCTGTTCCTTATGCCTGAAATTATGTATTTGCAATGTTGTGTGGGACTGGTTCTGACGAAAAGGAGGAAAATAAGACACCCACAAGATGGAGAACTGTGACATGACTCACTGCAGTTTAATGCCATGGCAACCCCACAGTTTCATTTGGCAATTTCTCTTTATTGAAAGCTTTTTGGCATACAGTCTCCTATTCCACGGGCAAAAGGGCGAGAATTCCTTCGCATCTCTTCTCAGATTAGACAGAATGAGTTTTAGGATCAGATGATGAGTGGTGGCAGAATAAATGCTTATTCATGGAAAGACGTATCTTCAAATAAGTTTTTGAACTCAGCAAGGTTTCCTCCATTTAATAGAAACAAACATACAGAGCTTTGAAAATGCATACTAACAGTTCATCTTCCCAGTCTGACTTTAAATGACACTATTTTCTAATGGAAGTTGAAAGATAAATTATGTAAAGGGAAAAGAAAGTTAGCTTAAACTTCTCAGAAGTGTATGATACGACATGCTGATTTTCTGCATCCCTAAGCATGTGTTTGACGCTGCACCAAGGCCAAATAAAATTAATGATAATCTTTGAGACATTCCCTTCTAAAAATATAGTTGCAAGCTTTTTTTCACAACAGTCAACTGCCCTCAGTCTAGAAGAGCTTCTGTTGCAATACTGGAACATGGATATTGAAGATGTCTTTCAGCTAACTACTGTCAATATATAGTCAATATATATATATCGTGTGTTTTGGGAAGAAGGCGATCTCTATCCTAAATTAATTGTTCAACCTTTTTTTCCACAATAAGCAGTGATATGATCACACCTTTGGGTAAGTTCATCAGTTGTAAAGTTGGCAGCAATCCATATTCTGTGCAAGTTACTGACAAGACCTATTTATTACCCTGTGGACTGTGGGGTGATTTCACCTTAAATGACAGATTTTCTACTTCCTTCTGCTCTTTCTGAGGCAACCAAACTAGAAAACAATTTATTACCAGGCCATCATCTTACCTTGGCATTGTGAAGGCAAAAAACCACTTTTTTTCTCAGGCAATTCTAGCAGCAAAAGAAGACATAGAGGCAGGAACGATTGAAATAATACCGATTATTTGCTCCCAGTTAGAGGTGATCTCACACCTCTACTGTTTCTTTGTACAAGAGCTAATTATGTTACTTATTTGGGATGTTAGCTAGTAGCAACAGAGGAAAAAAATGGTCCTGGGAAAAAATAGCTTAACTTCCATGCAAGAATTTTTCAGCTAATAAAATTGTGACAATTGTCTATTCTGCCTGTTGCCAAATAGACAAAATGAGTAGTAACAAGTGGCCAAGACCAGATGACTTTTACATTAAATTTTTGAAAAGACACAGTACTTTTAGCCAATAGCTGAACTATTGGCTGTGATGCATGAGCTTTTACTAAAACTGCTTTGCTTTTGGAGATCTGCAAGTTTTCAAGTAGAACGCTAATTTTTAAAAAGTGTTTCAGGGAATTGTGACCCAGTAAATCTTGTGCCTTTATTGGGAAAAGAGTAGAAGCTAATAAGGGGTAGAATTTGAGGACGTACTGATAAATACAATGTGCTGAAAAGAATAGCATTTGTAAAGGGAAGTCATATTCCAGAAACCTACTGGAGAATCAAAAATGTGTGGATAGGTAGGAAAACCAGGTGGCATTGCCTTAACAAGTTTCTAAAAGCCATGTGAGAAGGTATATCACCTTTCTTAAAGAAGCTAAATGTGTATTTGTGTTGTTATATGAGATAGTTCTGAGAAGTGATCCTGGACAAGGACAGGCTGATAATCACTGCTGCAGACATGTGAGTGTCCCTGGGGATGGTCTCTGAGTGTTCAAAGTGGCTTGATCTGAAGCAAATCCCAGGAGCAGCTTGGGGGAAAGTTCACTCCAGCGGCTCTATTTATATATATGTTGCATTAGAGCCCAGCACAGCCCTCCAGTATTGCCTCAGTGGGCCTTGTGTCCTCACACTCCTTATGTAACCTCATACCCTTCCTAAGTAATGTCCCTTATACCCTTGATATCCTTCTCTGTAGAGCCTGCTAGCAAGTTATGAAACAGCTATCATTATTTTAAGTCATTAAAGTACTGAGTAATGATTACCAGGTTATCAGAAGGATCTTGCTCAGTGCTAAGGACTCTGCTGCTTTTTGTAAAATATCTTCTACATCTGGGAAATCAACATTGTGCTTTGCTTGAACTGTTTCCTATTCAAAGTAGGCAGTAAAGACAGAGCGGAGAAGTGACTTTCTGACACAGACAATATTGCTTTTCTGTGCCGCACTCCTATTACCCATAGCTTCCACACCTTTCTCCTGTAGTCTTGACAGCAGTCAGCTGCAGAGCTGCACAGGTCGCTGGGCTGATCCCAGGGCTCTGCTCTTATGATGGCCAGTCAGCACTACCTGGCCTATCCAGTGCAAAGCTGCTCTCCACATCATCTTTGTGGATCCAAGCTGAATCCCCGAACCAAGACCCCGAACCAACTATTTTGAGCTCCCTCCTCCTTCTTCCCACCTGAAGCCCTTTAAAGGAGCTCCTCGATACTCCTGTGACAACAATTCAGCAAGCCCTGGATTTTAGCAGAAAAAGTAACATGCTGGATCCAACCGCCTGAGTGTGGTAAGACTTCTGCAGCTCCATGCCCTCAAGTCCAATCAGTACCAAGGCTGCAGATGTATTCCCAGCAGGCAGATGCACACAGAGCACATGTATACAACCCGTGGGGGAATCACGCACCTACACTACACATTATTGATAGTGTTCACACAAGTGCTATTCCTCATATTTACGGTACTTACAGCTACAAGTTTCATTTCAAAGAGATAATTTAAAAAGTGGGATGTAGAGACAAAGGAGGTAGGGAAA
>NW_010156879.1:11989-17359 GCF_000695765.1 Mesitornis unicolor
GGCAAAAAGCACAAAGGACAAAGGGCAATGGGTGCAAGTGACAGCATAGGAGGTTCCCTGTAAATATAAGGAAAAACTTTTTCATTGTGAGGGCGACAGAGCACTGGACCAGGCTGCCCAGAGAGGTTGTGGAGTCTCCTTCTCTGGAGACATTCAAAACCCGCCTGGACATGTTCCTGTGTGACCTGTTCTAGGTGATCCTGCTCTGGCAGGGGGGTTGGACTGGATGATCTTTTGAGGTCCTTTCCAACTCTTAATATTCTGTGATTCTGTGTATGTATATATCTACAAATGTGTGTATATATAAGTGTATGT
The DNA here is from genome assembly GCF_000695765.1 of Mesitornis unicolor. Lineage (NCBI taxonomy): Eukaryota > Metazoa > Chordata > Aves > Mesitornithiformes > Mesitornithidae > Mesitornis > Mesitornis unicolor. The sequence goes on from NW_010156879.1 coordinate 12,305, forward strand.
ATATAAACACACATGCATATATATATATGCATAATTTGCATATATTAAATCCATTAACATGCAATATTTCACACATGTATCTTATAACCTTGGAAAGTCTATGAGGAGTTTAGTATTTCCATATTCAATCTTGGTTTGAATAAACATAAAACATAAAGGGAAAGATTACTGAATAGCTTTTGGTCACTGAACGCTGTCTTTAACGTGTCTTAAATTAAGAATCAGACCTGTGTAAAACAACTGAAGGTTATATAACCTAATACATAATCAGACGTTAATGTGGTAGACTCGACACCAGTCATAATTCTGTCTTTTCCTGATCACTCAATCGTGAGGGAGCTTAATAACTTTATTTTATTTTAAGAGGAAATGAAAGGATTGTGGATGACTGGCAAATAATTTATAATTATGATCAGTTTGGAGATCTGCAATATTTTTTAGCCTAACCTGTGTTCACAAAGAAGTACAATGGTTGTAAGATTGGTTTGAGAGAGTGGTGTCTCAATGCCAAATGGCAGATGTGCTGCGGGCTAAATCATCCCCTTAGAAGAAGGCAAACAAAGAAACTCTAAATAGAAGTCTACCATGAGGAAAGTGATTGCATTGTGTTGTTTCATAGCTTTCTGCTCTGGACTTCTTCAAAACACAGAGAATAGCACCACAGTCTCGTTGCCCAGTTAACAGCAGGGCATGAAAGACAGAAGATGATATGAGACCTGAGAAGATGGGAGAGATGAGGAAGAAAGTTTTAGGGTATCGCCCAACTCAAAATGATGATAATTGGTTTTCCTTGGTGCTTGGGAACACTGACCATTCATGAAGTTCATCATACCAATCAAAAAAGGAGCTGAACAGGCCTATGTAACACTAGTGAATTTCCAGAAGTTAAGTAATGCTCATGGGTCTACAAAATGCAGTCATCCATTTCCCAGAGAAGTATTTTCCCTAATATCCTACAGAGACTATTTTGACATTTTTCTTTGTAGATAATTATTTTTTATTCCTGAAGGCATAACAATGTATCTTCAACAAGAATGGTTGATTTGGGTTCTCCACTTGTCTTATTTCCAGGTGGAATATAACAAAAACCTGAAAAGGTCTCAGTGGTTCAGATCCCTTCAGACTGTGGAAGGACAAATGCTCTAAGTATCAGATTATGACAGAGAAAATTGCACACATTTGTCCTTGTTTTCAAAGAGGTGACCGTGAATTCTCTGATGTATGCTGGTATGTACAAAGAATGAGACTCCACACTGTGAGTGAGGCAGAGTTCTCTGGACTACCCTGGAGACTACATAGAAGCAAGTGGGTGCCCGACCAGCCTAGAAGATTCAGGGGACTTTTGGGAACAGAATATAGACAATGAATTACTATGGGAGGTAGCTGGTTGTGTTGCCCTTGGAATGTTGGTTTGCACACCACCTTCATGAATGAAAATTAAAAGTAGGTCTTATTTTAGGTTTAAATGTCCTCTAAACTATGTTTCTAAGTGGCCTGAAGGAATAAGGAGGTTTAACCTCAAAAAAGGTCTTCTTCAAATAAGACACATGATTTAATAGAATAATCAATGATTAGACTGGATTAGCAGAAGATGAGATAAATTCTAATTCTCTGCAAAGAAACGGAGTTAAAATCTATTATATTCCTAAAGCAGTAGTTATATGGGATAATTGCATTCTGCTGCAAAGAAATAATTATTCTTCTCCCTTGAGGAATTCTTAGATGAAATTCCATGGTAAGGATGAAACAAGATGTCTGATTAGACCACTTTAACAGTAAATATAAAACTTATAAGAATTCAGGAAAATAATTAAAAAACAACAGTGAAATTATTTCCGTGGGAAAATCTCTACAATTTTTATTATCTAGGCATTAATTTTCTAGAGACTGATAAAGGACTAAGCAGTGATTACAAAATCAAAGTGATAGAATTTCACATTTTGTGCAATTCTCTTTCACTTGACACAACTGGAAGCGTTTACTCTTCACTTTCTGTTTTCTTGACAATTTCACGGCTCTTTGCTCGGAGCTTGTTGACCTGCGACTCTGCAATGTCAGCCCGCTCCTCGGCTTCCTCCAGCTCGTGCTGAATCTTGCGGAATTTTGTGAGATTGACATTGGACAGCTCCTCCTGGGGATAGGAAGAGAGATAAAATATGTTTCAAAATTTTTAATAATGTTCCTACTGTAACACTGTATTGGACTTGCTGTGCTATTTTGCCTTTTCTTAATAATAATAATAATAAAAAAAGGCAGACTTAATATGCAATTCTTTCTAATGCTTCTAGAGAATCCAATGAAATAGCATAAAAATTAAATGTTGAGATGGTTAATCAGATACACCAGAAATCCCTCTCTGGACATGAAGAGCTAATGTACTATGCTTTTTAAAAATAATTATATATAATTACAGTTATTTTCATTAAATAATTTTCCATTTATTTACTGCTATAAAATTATATGTTACAAATTTTGAAGGTATTTTTTTTTCTCCTAGGCAGAAATATGAAATAAGAAAGTGAAAGGAAGCAGAGACCTACTCCCACAATGTTGACCTGAGCCTCCACTGCTCTTCCCAGTGATGCAATAATGCTCACAGAAAATGTACTTTACACCCCTCTAGACCCTTGAGCTGTCCAACCAGAACAGCTGTTCAGCTGTTTCTTCCTGAGTGCACAGCAAGAAAAACACAGAAGTGTTGAAGGTTTGACCAGAGCTGTCCAGGGGAAAATACCAACACAGAATTCCATCTCCACCTGGAGGGAGACTGACTGCACACAGCAATACTTACAGCCTCCTCAGCTTGTCTCTTGTAGGATTTCACTTTCGTCTGAAGCTTGTCCACCAGATCCTGGAGCCTGAGAACATTCTTCCTGTCTTCTTCAGACTAAGGAGAAGGACAAGAAAGAGAAGCATTTCTTTGTTCCTCCTCTTTAAATGCCCTCTACGTGAAACATAGAGTAACATTCCTTATAGACCATTGGTGTCCAGAAAGACAGAGGTGATAAGCTGGATCTTCCTAACACAACCAGAAAGATAATTTCTGATGACAGTTTTTTCCTTTTTAACTGTGCGACTCAGGACAAAAAGAAATCCCTAAGGGATACATTTTGACATCCTGCAAAAAGAGTGTGTCAGCCCAAGGAGGCCTCCTGCCTTACCTGGTAGGTCAGCTCCTTCACTCTCCTCTCGTACTTGCGCACACCCTTCACAGCTTCAGCGCTGCGCTTCTGCTCAGCATCAACCTCCCCTTCCAGCTCCCGCACCTGCAATGACAAGCCCAGCTTTGGAGCTTCCCTGGTATCTCTCCAAAGGACTTGCTTACGCATGCACAAATACCAGCCCTACGCACTCTGGCCTCCAGCTTCTGGATTTGCTTCTTGCCTCCCTTCAGAGCCAACTGCTCAGCCTCATCCAGACGGTGCTGCAGGTCCTTCACCGTCTGGTCCAGGTTCTTCTTCATCCTCTCCAGGTGGGCACTGGTGTCCTGCTCCTTCTTCAGCTCTTCTGCCATCATGGCCGCCTGAAGAGAGCAAAGGGTCAAAACAATTTCAGTGCTGGAGACATTTTGGGGCAGAATACAACCACCATGAGCAGTGCCATGAGTCCCTGACTCACATCTGTGATGGCCTTCTTGGCCTTCTCTTCAGCATTGCGAGCTTCCTGGACTGTGTCTTCCATTTCACTCTGAATTTGGGAAATATCTGTTTCCAGCTTCTTCTTGGTGTTGATCAAGCTGGTGTTCTGTTGAGTGACAGCAGAGGTTTGTTTTTGTTAGCTCATTATTTCAAATCAAGAACATTACAGGATTTTGAATCATTTTAGACATATATTAAAAATCAATACCACTGATTTTTCTTTAATTTTTTTTTATCACTGTGGAACAATGCTTTTCTTTTCTCCAATAATTAATTTTATTAATTTGATAAGGAGTACTTAGAAATATAATCTGTGCCACATCTCATTCACCAAGGCTGGCACAGGAAAGTAATAAAATAGAGTGGGGGATGTCAGTGAAATGCCTTCTCTTCAACATAATTAGAGAAGAGTAATGCAATCTCATCAACTGAAAAGAGAAAATTTTGTAATGAAGATAGGATGGATTCCTTCCAGAATCTTTTCAGCCTTAGAAACCAGAAAACTTAAATAGATTTCGGCACTTGACTGCTGGATGACTGCTTTTGCACAGGCTACAGGAGAGTCAGGAGTTAATCCCCACTTTCCTGCTGGAGTGGACAAGCACATTTTTGAAGGAATATGAGGGTACTCTAGTGCTACATTTCAATTGAGCAAGGAATGAATGTTGTTGTAGACTCAGAGTTTCAGTTCCTGATTGCTCAGATGGCAGATCATTTCACATGTGTGACTAAAAATTCTGCTCCCTGTGACTGTCTTTCTTCTGGAGATTATGTTAGGATGAAAAGAGGGTAGCAGCATGGGTCTCATTGAATGTAACCTGGGAACACAGACAGTGTACATGCTTTTTCAGCAATAATCTCTTTTAGTACCATAATGGTTACTTCAGAAAAGATAACTTTCATCTTCAAAGTTGACCCTCCAATGGTGACTGGAATAAAGCCAAGATTTAAATTTCTCACCAAGTGAACTCACCTGGGTATGGAGGAGCTGCACACGCTCACTTGCATCCATCAGTTCTTGCTCAGCTGCCTTTCTACACCTTTCTGTTTGTTCTAGTGCTGCACGTAGCTCCTCAATTTCAGCCTGCAGCAGGTTTGCTCTGCGCTCCACCATGGCCACTTGCTCCTTTAGGTCCTCCTGTGACCTGAGAGCATCATCCAAATGTATCTGGGTATCCTGTAGAGACATTGAAAGAAATCATAAGCAGATTCAGAGATACTTGGCACTGAAAATACTAGTTAAGACATTTCCCTGTAGGCAACCATTGTTCAATGGACCTTGAGCACTCCCTGTGTGTTTCTCAGATTTTTTTGTGCCTCTGCAGCCTGGCGGTTGGCATGGCTCAGCTGGATCTCTATTTCGTTCAGGTCTCCCTCCATCTTCTTCTTCCACCGCCAGGCCTCATTTCTGCTCGTG
>NW_010156879.1:17390-17760 GCF_000695765.1 Mesitornis unicolor
TCTCAGCATCCAGGGTGCTTTGCATGGACTCCACAACTCGGATGTGATTTCTCTTCAGTTGTTCGATCTCCTCATCTTTCTCTGCTATCTTCCTGTCAATCTCAGACTTCACTTGGTTGAGCTCAAGTTGGAGGCGCAGGATCTTCCCTTCTTCATGTTCTAGGGAGGCCTGGATGAGAATAAAGTAGAAGACTAGCGCCACATTTAAATAATATCTCTAAACTTTCACGCAAACACTCTTTTTGTCTGGGGATGACTTCATAGTGCTTATAATGAAATAGAGATCAAAGACATGTAAGAAGGCAAGAAATAATGCTGTGTACCTCAGCTTCCTCCAAAGCAGCCTGGATTTCAGATTTCTCCTGCTCAA
>NW_010156880.1:0-17246 GCF_000695765.1 Mesitornis unicolor
GTTCAGCCTGGAGAAGAGAAAGCTCCAGGGGAACTTATAGCGACTTTCCAGTACCTGAAAGGTGCCTATAAGAAATCTGGGGAAGAGCTGTTCACTAGGGCATCTAGCAATAGGACGAGGGGTAATGGTATTAAACTAGAAAAGGGTAGATTTAGGTTGGATGTTAGGACAAAGGTTTTAAATATGAGGGTGGTAGATCATTGGAACAGGTTGCCCAGAGAGGTGGTGGAGGCCCCAACCCTGGAGATATTCAAGCTCAGGCTTGATGGGGCTCTGAGCAACCTGATCTAGTAACAATGTCCCTGCAGGGAGGTTGCACCAGATGATCTTTAAAGGTCCCTTCCAACCCAATACATTCTATGATTCTATAATTCTATTGTCTTGAAATTAATTTTCGCTCTTGAGAGCGGGATGTGAGGATACATAACTTTAAATTTGATTTCTTTGAACTGTTTTTTAACTAATTGTGAACTGATTTTGAACTAATTTTTAACTGACACCTTATTTCACGAAGCAACTTGAGTCAAGACTGAGCAGGCTGTGACTAATAAACTGCCTGTGATTTGTCAGCAGTGCAGCTGCAGCCTGCATGCCTGAGCGTGGTGGTGTGACTGGCAGCAGCACTGGGCTGGCTCAGCATCCCCTTGTTATCTCCTTCCCTCAGCTGTGGAAGACAGCACACCATCAGTGGCTGCTGAGGCTGTCACCTAAGGTTCTCCCTTGCATCAAGCAATCGATGTGCGTGATAGGTAAATACCTTACACTCCCTTTTACACAGATGAACTTGCCACTGCTTGACAGAGTTCCAGCCTTTTACACCTATTAAGGAAGGAAACAATAATGCTGTCCTCTTCTCTCTAGGGTTTTCTATATGCTACCTCTGGCTGTGTCCTAAATGAATCAAGAAATCAATTTCCAGCCTCTCTGCCTCTGTTAAATCAAACTTATTCACAGTTTCTGCTGAGTAAAAAACATCCAGTGCTTCTCCACAGGTACCCACTATCACTTTGACAAGATATATCAGAGCCTTGGCCAAGGTTGCAATATCCAAAAGGTCTATTTTCCTCTTTTTTTAGATTTACTTGTTACTTTTTTACTATTTATTACATTATCTTTATTACTACTACTTTTGTGAATTAATTCTATTCCCAGAATTAATGCCCGCTAAATACAACTGCTAAATGCAGTAGAAATATTAATTTTATTACCAGAACAACAGAATATAATATGGAATAAAGTTCCATTGTATTGAATTATTGTGACTTCAAGATGATATATTACAGTGTTTATTCTGGACTCATAGATGTTACGGGACTGCTAATAACCTAACAGTTTATCTAATTTTTTCCATGGCTGTGAATAATTATTCTTTATGGCCTAGATAAAATTTTTGTTTTTAATAATACAAAGCCTGAGGCTCCCATCTTTTCTTATGACTGCATTTAAGCACCTGAAAGTTAAAGACCTACTGTACTATGTCTATCCAGGCTTTCTCAGTATTCAATGGAAAGAGAATGACATTTGTGTTTCACTGCATTGCAAGAAAGACAACATATAAAGTCCAGACTACCCTCTTTCTGTCTACAGCATCCTGGCAATTAACCTAAGCTAATAAATTACCTAAATGACACCTAAAAACAAGTCAGATTAACTGCATTCTTACTCACATGAATAGTCTATTTTTGAGTAAGTTCTTTCACGTTTGAGTTCATATTAATATTAGTGAAGATCAAGGTACATCTTGTTAAGTATATTAGTACTAATTTACATTTAAAAGTATAGCTCACAGTTCCTCTGTTAGATTTGTTTTGCATTTTAGGTAGAGATAGATTATTACAGTAAAGGAAATTAGACCATAACAAAGATTTTTCATAGATAAGTTAGCTTCAAAGACTGTTAGAAATTCTTATAAAACACATTATTTATATTCTTGGTGTAAGTTACTTTGAATTATAACATAAGCACTTTTTAGAAACCATTTATCTCTAGGTTGGACAAGTAGAATAATATTATCAAAAGGAATTGACATTTCTTCATGTTTTCTAGTATTAAAATAATAACAAAAATATATTCAGGAAAATCTCTCACTTATTTTGATTCTCCACTTAATACAGCTGACTTTCAGGATGTTTTCCTCCATATGATTACTGTGATTTAGATCAGTATGATTACTATCATAATGTCATGCTACTACTGTGTTATCATACTATCATGTGCAAATCATAAACACTATGTCATAGTGTAGAGAAAAAAGAAAAGAGACATGTTTCTTTTGGATGTGAAAAAAACAAGAAAGGAAAACTAAGTTTTCTTACTTTACAATTTTCTTTGATTTAGTCATGTATATGTTAAAACTCTTGCATTCTTCATGCATTACAGGTGAATATGATTTCCATCTTCTACTGGCATCGATTCATTCTCCAGTAGGTTCTGCTACATGAGCCTGTGGGCTCATCTCACTTTTCTGGCTTAGGTATAGCAAGCATTCCTTCAGCATATCCAGACTGAAAAAAAGAAAGCCTACATACAGTGATTACAGATTCCTAGAAACCTAAAGTGTCTGTTTGTACAAGGACCCTGAAATTGTTCTAATAGAGTTTATCTTCAGATAGCCTTCTAAAATAGTATACTTTTTACTCTCTCTGACATTTATGATTACTAATACTCAGTAATACACTCTATCATTTTTATGATGAAACACTGCTGTGCTGCCTTATTTTCATTTGAAACAAAATATGAACTGAATCAGGTTATAACAGCTCAGGCTCAAGCAGTATTTCTACACTTGGAAATCAGCTGTTATTTGGGAGAGGCTTTCTATCAAAAAAAAATAAAAAAATAAAAAATAAAAAAATAAAAAAAATAAAAATAAAAAAATAAAAAAGGTTAACCACACAAAATAAAAGATCTATGATTTATGACACCTTACCAGTTATTCAAGTCTTTGAATTATTTACATTTCTAGTTTGTATAATATATCTTGAAAATATGATTATAAGTTTATAATTCAGAGTTTCCTTGAATACTTCATATATGCAACAAATTCATACTTGTATAATATACACTATATTTGCAGGTAAGTTCCTGCTTTAAATTTTCTTTTATTCTTAGAGAATAGTTTCATTTGGAGGAAATAAACAATATTGTCTACTGAGGAAACCTTTTTTAAAAAAAATTAACTTAATTCTTAGCTTTAAGGACTCTGTATAACAGGAACATTTTGTTTTGTTAATGCTGGGTTGTTAAATACAGGCAGTTACTTGTCTGGGTCATTCAGATGGTGGTGTTGGAACTAACTAGCTCTGGCCATCCAGAAAGGATGCTTCAGGATCTAGCCTGAGGCTCAGGCTCCCTTTGTATGGAGCTGGCAGTGCTGGTCTGTGTTACCAGCTACTATTGGTGTACCTCTTGACAAATTTGCTACCTGTGCATACCTGTATGGCTGCGTCTTGCAGTGCTAGGCTGTAAACCCCACTGTACAGAGGAGCAGCCTTATCACCAGAACAGCAAAGCACTTTGGGTGCAATCAGCCTCCCCGTGGCTGCGGGAGCCACCAGCAGAGGAGAAAAGCCCAGAGTGGGCCTGACCACAGCCATGTCCACAGGCTGATGCTGGGCACCGAGGTGATTCTAATGGGACATCCCAGTCAGATATTGTCTGTGGAATCAGTAATTAATGGGTTTGGGGTCACACAGGGAAACATCCCAGAGGTACATGAGGGAGGAATATGTGAGGGGAGAAATTATTTGGGTATTCATGGAAAAACTCTAAGAAGGAACCAGAGAGAACCCAGGGATCCCCATGGCTCCATCCCAGAGTGCCCAGCACACAATGGGGACTGCTGTGCTGACTTGCCTGATCTTCCTCCTGGAGGGCACAATCTTCCCCCTACAGCAGGTCAGGGGAGTCATGTTATTTGTAAAAATTTCATGTATCTGTGATTAAAATGTTTAGGTAACTAATCCCATTTAGTCTTGACACTGTCAAAATGGTCTTAAAGCATGAGTTGGCTCTGTTTTCCTCTATTTTAAGTGGGAAAATAACTTTTCTTAAGATAATATCTTAAAAAAATAACTGAGATAAAGTATTCAGTAGAATAATATTACATGTAAGGCACCAGAAAATAGGTCTAATTTTATAACCTTTGCACACTCCTGAAAGTGCGCATATGAAAAGCTGAGCAATCAGCGGGGTTTATCTCTATGTGACATTTCCAAATGCTATTTATACATTTCATGGGTCAATCTTTTATGAAAATAGCCATGTACACCAGCTATTTGATGATCTGGCATTTGAAACCAATTCAATTTATATGTTAAATTTGATGTTAGGGGAAAACCAATACACTTACCACATTTTCGTTCTGTAAGTCTAGTTGTCATCTTAATTTGTCTGGAAATGTCTTTTTATTTTTCAAGGGTACCTCATGGGACATAAAGTAACATAAATCATTCTAGCTGATCTACCATTGGGAATTACTGTTAAGGATAAATTTTGGCCCAGCCAATATATATCACAGTGATACTTAAAAGGAGAACCAGCAATGCCCTTAATCTTCTCCAGCAGTTATCTGCAACTCTTGGAGAAAGACAGTGAGAGATCAGCTGATTGAAGATGAACAGGGCAGTAGTTGAAACTAGCACTGCTTTTTCCAATTTTTTTAGCAAAGATGAGGTTTTTATACTTTGAACTATATTGACACATGTCCTCTGCTCCCTTCATTCTTTCCCTCAAGTTTTCTGTAGGATCCTTGGGAAGCTGAGGCACCTGGGAAGGGGATCATGAGTGTGACCCATTGTTGTGGGACTTTGGACAATAATCTCTTTTTGTTTTCTTCATCTGAAGAATGAAAGAGAAAAGGAATTTGCACCATCTAGAGAAAATAAAAAAATCTTATCACCTCAGGTGTAATACATAGGTCAAAATGCAACCAAAGTCTATGTCCATCTTCTCAATAATACGTGCAAATACATCAGGGCACTGGGAAACTTCTGTAGCAGTTTGCACATTCATACTGCTCATGCCAACTTATAACACAGAACATGAGATTGTACGTGGGCAGTGTGCTTGTATGATTGTTTTCAGTTAATTTTAGAAAATATACAGAGAAAATTTGGAGTATTTTGAATTATATAAATTCTTACATGCTGCTGTGTTATCATTTTCTCAGCTTTATTTATGAAGTTTGTTGGCAGCTTTCTTGAAACTTTTGGAGTGCTTCAAATCATCCAGAAAACACAGATTAATGATTTAACAAAGATTCACATCTTTTTTGGGTTTTGGGTCCTGTGTTTAGTCACCATAGAAAAAGATTTTGGGATGTGAGCTCTGTTCATTTTGTTCACATCCAGCAAACTGTTTACAAAGCAACATAAGGCATAGCTCCTTGTTCCATCTCCTGATAAATTCTGTTTTGGATATCTACCTCTCATTTAACAATTTTAAATTGTTAGAGACACTAAATAGAGTTTTATTTGTTCCTGTTTTTTCTGACCAGTTTTGACAGATGTCATTATCCCAATTCGACTTAAAAACTTCAGGAGGGAAAAATTTACCATGTTGTCACATAAATTGTTCCCCACATATTCTACATATCCTATTCGCATTTCTGAAAAGGTTTACCATTTGCCAAGTATTATCTCTTTAGAACCATTTTAATTTTGGTAATCTTTGTATATAAAGGAAACGCGTAAGTTTGGCTATACCATCAGAATGCTAACAATGAAGAGCCACAGACTTTCTTTATGTTGCATGAGAATGAGGGCAGGGCATTTTAAATATTTGTTCATATAATAACAATGTATAATACTCCTTAAAATAGTTGTAAAAACAGTCTTAAACAGAAAATTGTCAAGTACAATAAAATTTCAAGAACTTTAAATTGCAATTTTTTACCTGTTTTATTTACCACTGACTGTCATAAAGATCTGTAAAACACTGGAAAATAGTTTATTTCGTAGCGTGATTTTATCCAGGCTAGAATTAGAATAAATACAGAAAGACAGTGTTCTGTCACACTGAATTCAGTTATTCTTCTGTTATTTATATTTTAAAATTTACTCTACTAGGATGTGTTTTGTCTTCTAATGTCTCATAATTCCATGTAAAAAGTAAAACAAGCAAATGTTAAGTGACAGTTTATACTTCCTCTAATGTTCAGTTACCAATTTAAGATTGCAACAATTGTCACTCACATGTTGGAAAACAAAAATAGTGCTAAGGCAAAAAAGAGTTTGTCCTCCACAAATTTAACATTGCATCAGAATATGTAAACTTTAAAGTTCTCCCTTAAGATAGTCTTAGTAATCTTCAGGTATTACCATATTTTCAGTTCCAGTACTATATTTACAGACACAAAATCTTCTACTGAGGTTTTACTTCTTTCTTCTTTCTTTTTTCTTTTCTATTTTTTTTCTTTTTTAATATATTCCTAATTGAATATACTTTATGTTGTTTATTTGAATGTTTCTAATTTTGTTGTCTCAAAAGGAGTTTGATTTAACAGTTAGGTCAGTGACTAGAGAATGAGAGTTTCTAATTTAATATCACCTTCCATTTACAAGGTCTTCACTATGTTTGTGTTCCTGAGAGAATGCCTGGGAGTAATGCCCTTCTGCAAATATTGTTAAGATTTGCAGCTTGTTAGCAGCAGCAATTGCAATTCCTTTTATGCTACAAGCAACGCAGCTGTGGAGAGGCGGCCTGGATCTGTGTATTCAGAGCACAATTATGTTCCCAGTTTGTCCCATGTGGTCTTGTTGACTTTGCTCCATCCTCGTCAACTTTCTCTGTAATGGATATGTACCTTTTCTATTTAACAGGGTCTGGAATAAAAACTCCCACAATACTCAGGATAGCTGAGGCTACTTACACACTCTCTGGCCTCTCAATTCATTCATCTTCAGGAAGAAGTGTTTTTCTGGGCTAAGAAGGTTGAAAGGATGGATAAGGAACATATTCTGTTACACGTTTCTCCCTTTAGTATAATGTAGAGTCAAAAGGGCTTGGGAAAACAGTTGAAATAGTCAAAAAATAAAGAAACCAAGGTGGAAAACATTTCTATTGCCTGTGGGAGAAATCAAGACTTTATGTGACTTGCAAAGTAAAAAAGAATAATTGTTTTCACCTACAGAAGAACTAAAACTTTAATTCAGTATTATCTACTGTATTGTTAGATCTGTTGGCAATGTTGTAAGGGGCCTCAAACAAGAACTCACTCAAGGACATGATATTCGTAACGATGACTGATACATCCTAGTACACTGACACATTCTACATTCTGAAGGACTACAGATAAACCAGCAGAACACTGGCTGAGAGCAAGATAAGGGAGCTGAAAAAAAAAGGTCCAGGAAAGACCATATATGGTAGAAAGACTCAGAGTTCATGGAAAGAACAATAAGTGTCTCTTCAGAACCACAAGGGACCATGAGAGACCACCAAAGTACTCCTTGGATGCGAGCACATTTTGATCACAGAATGATTCAGCAGGTATTTAAATATATTATAATTATATTTAAATTGTTACCAATCATTGTATCTCAGAATATGCAATCCTGAAACTTTGTGCATAAATATGCCAAGAAAATTGCAAGTAGTGTGTGAGCTTGCATGGAATAAATAATGCCCCTCTCACCCGATGTAGAATAAAGAATGCCTGTTTCTTAATGCTACATTGGTGTTAAGATGTTTTTCTATTCCTGATTTTGGTAACAGCAACATCACCTGTTTTAAATTAAACTGATTTAAGAAATACCCAAATCTTTCTGATCAAGCTAACCAAGAGGTTTTCAAGTATATTTACAGTGAATTTGATACAAAGATTACACTATGGAATTTTCACCCCAAAGCATTATATCAAAGCAAATGAAACAAAGGACAGTCATGAAAAGCAGCAGGTAGCTTAAAGCATGGGCTTCATTAAAATCTGCCTGTATAGCATATCATGAACTGCTTTCTTATTTCAATATCAAAAAGTGCTGATATCGTCTGGTATTTACTTCAGGTTAGTAATTGTAAGGCATTCTGAAACAGAGAGACAACATATTGAGTTCATTTTTAAACTATTCTACATTTTAGCAGTTCTGAATGTAAAATGTGCATTATAATTTCATAAATTACCTAACACTAGGTTAAAATAAGTAAGAAATAAATTTGGTTTTAGAAATGTATGGCTTTCCATGGTATATTTGCAATTTTGTTCTTCAATTGTAATCTACTTTTCTTATTTTGTGAGTAAACCCTCTTTCCTCCTTCTCTCTTTACTTAAAAAAAAAACCAAGAATAGGTTTTCATTGTCTTTTAGCTCTTATACCAATGATTTTTTTAGTCTGTAGAACTGCAGAAAGTCTGAACTTCAGACACAGCCCTATAAACGTTGCATGTAAGTGCTTGGTTCAACACTTCTAACAGAAAATGCTGAACATTGAAATGTATCATTGTAATTCCTAAAATTGAGTCCATAGATCAATTTTTGTACAATAGTGCAAATTTATCCTGGTACAAATCAGAAGTAGTTTTCATGGAGTAGGCTTGCAATCACAACGGATTCTAAACTAGTATTTATTAAAAGATAATGATATAATCCAAAAGTAATGCAATTCTTACCAGTTTCATAGCAAAATAATTTGTAGAAATTAACAAGCTGATAGATATTCAACATTCTAATAACTAATGAACAGTATTAAATATCTCTGGGCTATATTGTACTAGCTGTTTCTTGTCTACAGTCTAATCAGAGAGTTTGAACATGAAAAATAAGTTGTAAACACACCTCCTAATGAAGGCTTACAAAAGAAACATGCAATACAAATATTTTGATAGTATATACTGCATTGCTTTTTTAACATCTTCTTTATTAAGAAATTGCCATTTTACACTTGAGATACAACAGAAAGAGGCATCTCTTTTTTGAGGTCTGAAGGACTTTGCAGTTGCAAGGTATGGGATAATGGTATTTCTAAGTGTTTCTGTAAAACAAGAGACTTTTCACTCTTGATGTCAACCTCAGACATTGTTAACACATTTCAGTAACAATCATTTGCATGAGTGTAGATGAAACAACTGCAAACAGTCTGCCAGAGGTGGGGGTCTTGCAAAAACAGATTGATAATCAGCATGAAAATTTTAATGTACAAGCTGAACAAAACACAGGCATAGTAAGTATATCCTCTGAAAGTTGGATTTCCACAGCTATAGAAGCTAATTGGTGGACTCTGAGGAAACAACAAAAACAGATTTCTCCTTCTAGAGGCTTTGAATGTCTTCTGGATTTGTCTCTGCCTGTTGTGGTTTTTGCACTGGAGACACCCAGCGAAATGTTTTAAATTTGATTTTTGAAGATGATAAAGAAAAAAGATAGAAATCTTACCTGTGTAACCTCAGGGCCTTCTAGTGTTAAAGAAATGAGTGTTGTAAAAGTTGAATTAAACATCTGATGCAGAGAAGTAAGCAGTTCTCTTTTATTTCACAGATCCCTGGAAAGCTTTAGGAGTTACAGCTTCCTGCCAGTATAAGACACTTCTGCTTTTAGTTTTGAAAACTCACAGTATGACACTGCTTACTGCATGCTATTTTGGGTGCCCTGAGTAAAACTATGAACACAGGGACTTTTGTGCAAAACATCATAATGCCTCTCTGATGTTCATTCAGAGTTCAGAATTAAAATGCAGAAGGCTCTAGCAAGCAAAATACAAGCTGATTTTCTTTTTCCTAGTGGAAAAATAAAGTATTCCCTGGCAAGTAACCAAGGTGGTGGGAAGGTAATTAATTTTGTGTGAGTATTTTGCAAGTGAAAGTGATATACCATCTCTTTAGAGATTAGTCAGGGAAACAAGTGATCAATTTAGAGTAGTCACAAAAGTTAGTCAAAGAAGAGAGTTTCTATAGTTTGGGTTTTGCCCTCCAGACTTTCTTTTTCCCCCTAAATTATTTAGTTTCAAGAATAATAAAATCTTCACTCTGAGAATAAAACACATGCCCTAGGTTGGTTTATGTCCTTATATATTTTGAGAGAATTACGATATAAATACTTTTACTTCACTTCACTATCTACAAAAGATAATTTTTGTCTACTAGACAGTGCTAGGTTTTTATAGTGAGTAGAAAAATATAACAAAAATAGTATAATCCTTATTAAAGAAAAAGACCCTCTACATCTTGTGGGATAGTTATGTAAAAGTTTATAATTTTTTAATAGAAATTAAGTTTTATTTTAAGTCAATTTAGGAAGTTTTGAACAATAATTCAGATATTCATTGTGCATTCCTTCTAGTCTCAAAAAGAAATAAGTTTATTTTGGGAATAAACAAAATAGTGGAATACAGTAACACTTCTGTAATGCTTATGGAAGACATATTTATGGT
The DNA here is from genome assembly GCF_000695765.1 of Mesitornis unicolor. Classification (NCBI taxonomy): domain Eukaryota; kingdom Metazoa; phylum Chordata; class Aves; order Mesitornithiformes; family Mesitornithidae; genus Mesitornis; species Mesitornis unicolor. The sequence continues at coordinate 10,365 of NW_010156880.1, forward strand.
GAGATAATTTAAAGCTTATTGCTACATCAGTATCTATCTCCAGGCCAAAAAAACTTCTGAGAAGTCCTAAATAGTAAAACAATAAACATGACATTTTTTAAGACTTAATGATGTTAATGATAAAACTAAAAGAAGAACAAACCAAAAAACCCAACCCAAAATCTCTTGAAACAATTGCAGACTTGCCAGTATGAAATTAGTAGCCTCCTTTAACAGAACAACTTGACACCTCGAGAAAAGTTACCTCTTCCTCTTTCCTCCTCTTCATGTAATCTGAGAAAATTTAGCCACTCTTCCTATGTGGAAATTGAAAAACTCATCTGTATTTTTGTAATGTGTTTTTAATACCTTTTTTCCTGGAAAGGAAGGAAAGTAAATTCCAACTAACCTTGCAGGTATTGCTCAGACATTCAGAAATCTCATAGCCAGAACACAATAGATGCCGAAAGAGGAAATGTGATCCTTCAGCATACATAATACTATAAGAAAACATGAATGGGTAGTGTTGCCAGCTCAAAGAGCAACTGCAGAGTACAACATGGTCTGCAAAGGGAACAGTACTGTTTGATGCATATGTGCGCTATGGTAACCCCTGACACTGAGTCTCTGTTTACTGTATTTATGTCTAGACATCCAGGGCAAATCACAGAATCACAGAGTATTAGGAGTTGGAAGGGATCTCAAAAGATCATCCAGTCCAACCCCCCTGCCAGAGCAGTATCACCTAGATTAGGTTGCAGAGGAACCTGTCCAGGCAGGTTTTGAATGTCTCCAGAGAAGGAGACTCCACAACATCCCTGGGCAGCCTGTTCCAGTGCTCTGTAACCCTCACAGTAAAAAAGTTTTTCCTCATGTTCGCATGGAACCTCCTATGTTCCAGTTTGCACCTATTGCCCCTTGTCCTGTCATTGGACATCAGAGACAAGAGCCTGTCTCCTTCTCCTGACACTCACCCTTTACAAATTTATTAACATTAATGAGGTCACCCCTCAGTCTCCCCTTCTTCAAGCTAAAGAGACCCAGCCCCCTCAGCCACTCCTCGTAAGGGAGATGCTCCACTCCCTCCATCATCTTTGTGGCGCTGTGCTGGACTCTTTCAAGCAATTCCCTGTCCTTCTTGAACTGAGGGCCCAGAATTGGACACAATATTCGAAATGCAGTCTCACCAGGACAGAGCAGAGGGGAAGGAGAACCTCTCTTGACCTGCTAACCACACCCCTTCTGATACACCCCAAGATGCCATTGGCCTTCTTGGCCACAAGGCCACATTGCTGGCTCATGGTTATCCTGCTGTCCACCAACACCCCCAGGTCCCTTTCTGCCTGGCAGCTTTCCAGCCACTTGTCCCCAACTCTGTAGTGCTGCATGGGGTTATTGCTACCGAAGTGCAGGACCCGGCACTTGACCTTGTTGAAGCTCATACAGTTGGCCTCAGCCCATTGATTCAGCCTATCCAGGTCCCTCTGCAGAGCCTTCCTACCCTCAGGCAGATCAACACTCCCTCCCAACTTAGTGTCATCTGCAAACTTGCTGAGGGAGCACTCAATCCCCTCATCCAGATCATTGATAAAGATGTTAAACAGGACTGGCCCCAAAACTGAGCCCTGGGGAACACCGCTTGTGACTGGTCGCCAACTGGATTTAGCTCCATTCACCACCACTCTCTGTGCTCAGCCATCCAGCCAGTTTTTGACCCAGCAAAGCGTATGCCCATCTAAGCCATGTCCAGCCAGCTTCTCCAGGAGGATGCTGTGGGAGACAGTGTCAAAGGCCTTACTAAAGTCCAGGTAGACAACATCCACAGCTTTCCCCTCATCCACCAAGCAGATGGTTCCAAATCAGATGGTTCCAAATAAATACAAAACCTCCTAATATCACAGATCTTAAAAGTTTCATACTCTATAGAAAAGTATAGTATACATTATCTGAGCAGCTGCATTTTTGTGAGATTATTCAGAATTACTTCTCAGTCTTTTGAGGATGATCTTCTGAAAGCTTCTTGAGGATTATCTATTCCTAACTACCTTGGTATAATGATATAGTTTCTAGATCAGACTGAAAATGTACACACAATTTGTCAAATTTTATACCATTTCAGCATTAAGGAGTTAATAGAGTGGTTATTTTTTTTCTCAAATCAGAGCAAATATGACAATATTGTACAGTTTAAGATTCTTTGATAACAGTGTTCTTACTAATGGTCATTTAGTTATTTATGAATTTAGATATAAAAAACAAGTTGACAATGATTTCTCTCTGGTGCTTTTACCTCAAGGATTTTCGCATGTGCAAGGCAAAATTTTATTTTTTCATCTGAAATTTTATGTTAGATTTGAGTGAGGGAATCAACATAAATTAAGATCAAATTTTCATACCTTCTGCACTTTTATCATGCTTCTTTGTTTGTTTGTTTAAGAAATAAAAATGTTTGGAGAGAGCTATTATTTAGTAAGATTGGTTGCATCCTGCTTTTGATTCATGTTCTAACATCAGCTGTGTACATGGGGAGTAATAGCAGATGCAAAATAAAAAAAAAATGGGAAGAGGAGAAGGATGTTCTCCTAAGATCTGTGGAAACTGAAGAAGTGTAATTGGAATTCAGTAATACATTACAATTTACCAACTGGCAAAAGAGCTTTTTTACTGACATTACCTCTTACTGGCTTTCTGGCAATACAGAAGAGGTGATGTTTCATTTGCCAAGTCAGAATTAACTAGACATAGATGTAAGAAAAGAGCAAAACCATTGTTAACAGTTGACAAACAAGATATGCTCATTTACTGAGAATGCTGAATCTTGTCACAGGATGTTATCTAAGTAAGATGTGTCATGTGAAGGGAACAGAAATAAGCAGTAGGAAACAAATAAAAATGGAAGTTTATTGGAAATGTCTGTTGAAGAACTGATGAGGTGAACTGGCCAGAATAGGAGGGACTTTTGATGAGGTAAAGATATGCAGCAATCAGGAATAATAATAAAAAAGAAACTATCTGGGTAGCCTGCACCTTAAAAAAAGAAGTAAAATAAGGCTAATTCACGAAATTATAAGAAAGCATTTCCCACAGGCTTATTCCCCATACAGTGTTTTCATGTGATAAGCAGTCTCTTTTTCTCTTTGTCTAGGCATCTGTTAACAACAGGCAGGCTTTTTGATATTAACATTGAAAGGAAATAATTTAGACTGTCCCATATTAAGGAAAATAGTTACCCTGTTAGCTTTTTCCTGATCTCATAGACCCTGGGAGATTTCCTGCAGAGAGGGATCTCAGCAATACGGAATCTGTCAGCAGCCACTTTCACCTTGACTGTTGTCACAGCTTCTCTCCAAAGTGTGTTAAAAGCTTAACATCATCTCACTCCACAGGGAAAATCCATTGCTTGTTGACAGCGGAATTAGAAGCACAAAAGGAACATATGAGGAGTTCTACTCATTGCCTGAACAAAGACTTACTGGAGTCTGGAAGAGTTGAGTGAACTTTATTTTAATGAAATTAATAAATGAGTTGTCATAGTGGCACTGGTAACTGAGAAAGAAGCTTCAGAATTCCAGTTAAACTGTTTTGGAGTCTTCTCCTTTTTATTACATAAACAGGAATTTTAACCACCCAAAAGCTATAACTTAAATTACGTGTTTTCTTGTGGGCAAGAATATTATAATAAAATTGGAATTAAAATCTCTATAACACTTGGTTATTGATCAGACAGTTGTGATATGATATCTAGTGTTTCTTTTGAAGTTAAATTTCTGTTAAAGTATAATAACAAATCCTATTTTGTATATGTATGTGTAATAATAACTTGAAGAAAGACAGCCCTAAGAATTCAGTGGAGATAATTATCTTGTTTTTAAAGAAAATGTATTCCATTATTCCAGAAACTAGAGAAAAATATAGAGATACAAAACCCTAGGAGCTCTCTATATTTATTAATAGAATAAAGAACACTATTAAAAAAAAATAAAGAGAGTATATTAAAGAGGAACAGTTCTCATTCAAGGGGGTGAATGAGATTTTATCTTCATCTTTGGCACTTGTCTAAATGGACTGATCTCAGAAGATTTCACTCTCTTGGGTTCACTCAGTGGGACTATAGATAAACAGTTCTTCTCTTAATAACTTCCCAGTATGAAGAGAATTAAAAATATAGAGAGAATCTCTGGCAAAGTCAAAAAGTTTTCCTGAAAAATCTTGGAAAACCAAAAGGAGAGACAAAGAAACAAAAACCAAAACAAGAAAAATATTTAAAAATACATATTTATTGTCTTCTTATTTTGTTTATATATTTTTTAATTATTCTGCTACTGTTTTTTGGGCTGTATTTACCCAAGACAGGAGTTTAAAGGAAATTCAGTAATGGGATTTCAGTTCTATCCATCTGAGGGAGGATTTCTCTCATAAAACACGGAGAATAAAAAATAGACTTTATATTCAAAGCAAAACTAGACTGTTTTTCTTTAAAGATATTTGTCCCTAGAAGGTGAAAAAGGAATGAATAAATTGTATGTATATTACTTTGCATGTATATTAGAGAATAAGAAGCCATGGTTTTATCTACAAATGAAGGTTATTATTTTAAAAAGAAAACAGTTTAAAAAGCTTCCTATTTTGGAAAAAGTTAAATGAAGTTAGACAAATATCTGACAAGTTTTAAGGCAAGCTGCTATTTGAGAACAGCATATATAAAGACTTATCTGATAAATACTGTCCTCGGTTTTGCATAGGAATACATTGCCCCTGGGAACAAAAATTGAGGGGGAAGAGGAGGAGGAGGTATTCATTTCCATATTTGGTATCTGAATATCATGTAGTTTATGATGTTTTTACACTTTTATAGACCATTGGCATGAAATATGACAAGAGTGAAGTTTCATTCTTTGATTATTTTTGCTCTATACATGGTATTTTCAACTTCCAAGTAATAGCTTATAACTTTTACAAATATATAATGAACAAAAGAAGATAGGTTATTCAAATATTAATCTGATATCAGAATAAGTTGAATTAACTCTGTGAAGAACAGGGAGGGAGAGGGATAGATCTCAAGGTTTCAAGGGAGATGATTCTCTCAAATCATGCTTCTCGTGTTTGGAACAGATGTTTGGAATTTGCATCAAGCTAAGCAGAATTATTCCAGGGTAGATAAGCAGCAGTAAAACACTGCTGAAATGCATAGAAGGTGCTGTCAGCATAGCAGTGGTGGAGTATGAGTAACAGCAATGAGAGCATTCTTATTAACTTCGTATCTTGGGACTCAATACTGAACTTTAGGGATTTGTGTTTTAAGATTTTTTTCATTGTTGGGACCTTTGCAATTTCTAGATTGACTTTTTATGGGTATTCAGACATGCAGCTTTTTCTGAAGTAAGTCTTACCTGTTACCTTTTAAGGGAGGCACAGGACCAAGAAAAGCCAAGTAGAACCAAGGGAGGAAAGAGAAGTGGGACTTCGAGTGTTGCATAGTCCAAAGTGCAACTATTATTTGCATTCTTGAGTAATAGCTTGTCACTATACAGAATAAATATACTACGCTGAATGAATTTTATAGAATAGGTTTTTTTTTTTCTTCCACTTCATCTTTAATAACTCCACTGCAACTAAAATTCAGTTCCCACTAAAACATGTTATAAATCACAGCTTCTGGAACAGGGGTTAGAAGCTACGCATGAGGCAGTGTAAATACAAAAATATATGGATTAATCTACAATACCAATGAGGCTTTTTTTCATAGAATTAATGAAAATCACTTTCAAATTCTCTTTGTGTCTAATTTGTTTCAATATTTAATGATCAACTTTGGTTTTTTGCATTTTCAGTTTTCCCACATGATTCTGTCCTTTCTGTATTAGGAAATCCTTCTTTTTGTTGTTGTTGTTTTGTTTGTTTTTTTTTCACAGAGGAGAAAGAAGTTTAATGAATTGCAACAAAATATAATAACCTAAGATAAGTGTGGTTTTAGTAGCATGTGTAAAAATATTTGGAAATGGTGCATAACCTTCTTAATTAAAATAATCTGAATATCACACTGTAATCAAACATTTCCAAAGATGATTCCTTTCTCCTTCCTTTCCCCTTTCCCCTTTCCCCTTTCCCCTTTCCCCTTTCCCCTTTCCCCTTTCCCCTTTCCCCTTTCCCCTTTCCCCTTTCCCCTTTCCCCTTTCCCCTTTCCCCTTTCCCCTTTCCCCTTTCCCCTTTCCCCTTTCCCCTTTCCCCTTTCCCCTTTCCCCTTTCCCCTTTCCCCTTTCCCCTTTCCCCTTTCCCCTTTCCCTTCCCTCCCTTCCCCCTCTCCCTTTCCCTCTTCCTTTTCCCTCTTCCCTTTCCCTCTTCCCTTTCCCCCTTTCCTCTTTCCCCTTTCCCTTTCTTTCCTCAGTGAATATTGCCATGATAGAATATGTTGTGTTTGGAAAATAATATGCAGAAACCTTATTATCTTTTCCTGTTTGTATTACCATCACAAGATACAATCAATAGGATCAAATTAATAGCAGGACAATTTTCAAGATAATCCCCTGAAGGAATGGAGATCCTTTATTCTCTTTCTGTTACACACTGTTCAGATATAGGTTGAACAAAATTGAGGATGTCGTTTCATCTCTGCTTTTAGCCCAAGGTCTCCTGCTGATGATCATATCCCAGCAAGAGCCTGAATTCAGCTGTTTCCTATAACTAGTTCATATTCTCCCACCTGTGTCCTGAAAAGAGGACAGCAGACATTAGATATAGGTCATATATAGTGCAAGTCAGAATTCAATTTTGAATTATTATAAAATATGTTGAAGAATAGCAAGACAGATATTTACTTCTGTTTGGTTAGCTATGTAACCCTCATACACTTTTTCATATACAGATATACATTATCTTCTTTTATGACAAGGTGACCTGCTT
>NW_010156881.1:0-2184 GCF_000695765.1 Mesitornis unicolor
TCGCCCCCCAGCTATTTTTGCTGAATTAAGAAGGTGACATTATTCTTTTCTTCAAGTACTTCTGTTAATATTGAAAAACGTGCGCTTGCATTTCAAGCGGGCGCGCTCAGCCTCAGCAGCCATTTCAATATTAATGAAATTGTTTAATCTCCTAAAATCATCGTGTTTAAGTTACGTTTTGGTGAGTTATTGACCAACTCCGAAAACACTGTTAATGGAGTGGATGTGTATTCACCACAAAGGCTCTTCATCCCAGGGCTTGCCGCTCCCGAGCCGATCTTTGGCTCTAAGGTGACAAGGATGCACCGCAGCCTCGGGAATACACATCATACCAACTCTCCTCCTATACCAGGGCAAGCCTCTGACCTTCCGGGCCTGATCCTCCCCCCAGGACACGCCGGCTGGCGGGGTGGAGAGGGGAGAGAATCGTCTGGGCTGCGGTTCCAAGATCGGGCCTCGGCTCCTGGGAAGGGGGCAGGCAGCACGGTGGAGCGGGGAGCGCCGCAACTCGGGTGTGACACATCTGCCTGCTCCCACGCACACGATTGCGCACCGAGGGGCACGCAGGCACACGAACAGCCTCAGATACACCACGGTTGACGATACTTAGCACAGTAACGGGTGATACGGACCGGTTACCTCAGCCCGGCTTTGCGGAACCTCTCGAGAGGTCCACGTCCCCAGGAGCAGGACAGCGGCGTGGAGGGCAGCTCGGCACCAAGCACACCGGGGCTGTGCCCCGGCCGCGGACCAGGAGGTGGCCACCGCGGCTTTACACCACCAGGTCGGCAGAATCAGAGCACCGGTCCCGCCCGGGCAGAGCGGGAGGAGGGAAGAAAGCGGCCAGGGGCGGCCGCGAAGGAGCCCCGATCTTCTCCCTCCTCGAAAGAAGCTTCTCTGAGGAGAGCGCATTTGGCAAAGAGAAAGTCTCTCGTTACAGGGGAAAAGGCTCGCCTTAAGTTCGCCAACAATACAAATCAGATAACAATTCAGAACAAATAGAATACCGCAGCCAAGCAATTTCCATGTCAAACATCCCACTGCTCAGTACCTCCATTGGTACGCGTGAATTGCAGACTAAGCTTCTTGCAAAGTCCATAGAGGTTAGCGCGTACCTTCCTTCCCTACCCCCAGCCACCGAGTACCATCGCACTGCAACTCCGCTGGCGGAGCCTTTTCACCCCTCTCCTTGTCTTCAAATGCAAATGATTCCCATTGGCCCAAGGTGTCCATGTAAATAGGTGTAAATGAAACCAGATTATGCCTTTCCCTCCAGCCCCCTCCTCCCCGCTCCCCTCCCCCTGCTCCCAAGGCGATTGTCATATGATAGCAAAGAAGTGGCACATTAATGAAGCGCCTCTACAGGGGTCTTTTCTGCTCATGTCACCACATAAAACTATCAGATGGTTAGAGGAAGGACATGGAGGCAACTACTTAGCTCACCGCGGCTGCAGAGAAGCGAGCAAGCCTCTGGTACGGTCCAGCTGCCGGTGGTGTAAAAGAAGCTGATTCAGCCCGCGCAGGAGAAGGGAGGGGTGTACAAGAGGATTCCCAAAACCGAGCCAACTCGCTGCCTCCTCAGGACTAAACCGGAGCCGAGTGGCCGGGAAAGGAGCGAGAGACACGCCGGAGGAGCGGGGTGGGAAAGAGCCCGAACTCCCAGTTGCGTCCCGGATGCGGACTGTCAACTTCCAGCAACTTTAAGGTGGGCATATGCAGGGCTAGCATGTAGCAGGGTGGGAGACGAGGGGAGGGAAGGGGATGGGATGGCATGGCATGGGAGGGGGTCCCCTTCTCCTCGCCGAGACCAACAGGCAGAGCGACCACTAGACCAACTTTACGGGAACGGGGACGCCAGGCGGAGCGAGGCCAGAGCCGGGAGAAAGGCACATCGCTCTTCCCCCGTCGCAGACGCAGAGCTCCGGGTTGTTTTCCCCTGCCCCCGGTCCCGCTTCCCGAGGGCCGCCGGACCCCTTCCCTGTGCCCTTCCTTCTCCATCCCGGCCTCACAGCCACTCCGGACGGGTGCCGATGTAAATCCTCTCGGACTCACCCTCTACCCCCGCCCCCAACCCCCTCCTTATCGCTACCCTTCTGCAGATCTCCGCGGGTCCCCTAGCGAAGATGCCTCGCCCAGGCAGAAACACTTACAGTGATCAGAAGCCTCCCTACTCCTACATCTCAC
>NW_010156882.1:0-8187 GCF_000695765.1 Mesitornis unicolor
CGCGCTTCACGGGGAGCCCCTGCCCTTGTACACAGCTCCCCCCGGCCCGGGCACCTTCCAGAGGAGCAACATCCCGCTCCCAGACTGAGATTTTCCAGCTGTGGGGAGATTCCCCCTGGCCCTGGTGTCTGCCCACCCGTGGCTGCAGCAGCCGCCGAGTCAACGCTGGGGTGATCTCCGACCAGATCACGCAGGTCCCGGGCACGCTGCTGCCCTCCAAGAGGTTTTATTGCACCTCTTCGTGACCAGATACCAGGGAAGCTGAAGGACGGAGGGACGACGGGGTTTATGGCCGGGCATACACAGCCGAGGTGGGAACAGACCCCGAGTGGGCATCCCTGTGAGGGAGGAGAGGTGGACTGGGATGGGGCGAGAGCAGGAGGTCTGTGCCCCTTTTCAGCGCTGCCTGGCACACAGGTGTCTGCTGAGGGATGCACTTGCTGGTTTTCTGGACAGAGTTTGGGGTGGATGCTCCTAGGTCAGTTGGAAAGTACTTTTTTTTTCCCTCCTGCTCCTGCCACTTGCCCGAGGCCAGGGAATAGGAGGGGTGGGCTCAGCAGCTGGACAGAACCCCCAGGTGCTGCAGACCTGGAGATTCCTCTGTAACTCCTCAGGCAAACCTGCCAAGGCACAATCTCCGTGCACATTTGGGAGAAAGGGTGTTCGGATCAGTGGGGCAGCACCAAGCATCACCATAGCAGAGCAGTAATGACAAACAATAAATACCCATCCAGCAACTTAAAGCCTGCACGGCTGAGCAAGGAGTTGGGAAGCATAAACAATGCAGCCTCTGCAGGTGCTTTCAGCTCCTTTCCTGGACCCAGAGGAGGCCTCCTTGTGCAAACCATGTATGCGGAGAATAGAGCAGGGTACAGTGGCTTCACGCACAAGTCTGATTACCCACCTCTGCTCAGGCTCAAATCTCATCTGCTGCAAAAGGGAAAAATGGATGGTGAGGTTCATGCCTTACATCCCTAGACCACCAGTCTCAGACAGGGCTAGGAACAGGGGCCAGATAGCAAGCTGGGAGATGGGTGCACAGAGACAGGAGGATGGGATACTCACAGAAGGGAGGCCACCGTTACTCTGCAATGAGATACCTTGGTAAGAGATTATAGGGAGATCGGTCTCAGGTAATAGAGAGGGTTACAGGGCAGGAGGGGGACACTGGCGGAGCTGTGTGTGACAGCCTGTGTCACATCTGTCTGTAGCTGTGTATGCTGCCAAACCCCTTCTCTCCATGCCTTGAAGCAGGATGCGGGGGCCAGGATCGCTTTTGGTTGGTGCCTGCTCCATGATTTCCTGGAAGCTCTCTGTTAGCCCCTGGGACACAGACCGTACACAAGCACTGGCAGCTGATCACACACTGTGGCTGTGTCAGCCCAGCGCAAGGCCAGGAGCCCAGTGGCTGTGATTCCTCCTCTCCCTCCCTCTCAGGAGTGACTTCGGTATCGCTTTCAGGGCACTTCAATCTGCGCTGAATTAAGGCTGTGCAGGGCAGTCAATGTACAGAGGTAGATGTGCCGAGCAGCTAACATGTAGTATAGGGTATTTCAGGAATTGGATGAGATCAAATTAAAGCTCTTGGCTTCTTTGACATTTTCGGTGTAGTAGTAATAATAATAATTACAATAATTGATAAATGATTGAGGCAACCTTGCAAACCCAAAGCAATTCAACCGGCTGACATGGAGCACAGCTGAGATGCAGCCACCTTTACAGCAAAGGGCCTCAGTCTGACTTGTGAGACGCTTAGCAGCCACGGGATGGAAAGTAAAGCAGTTGGGTTGAGGACACTTGCTCCTATGGCAAGGATTTTTAACGAGTGAAGTTCCCACACCTTTGGGCTTTGTTACGGTGTCATTTGGGAAGACTGTTGCCTAGGGAGCTGTACAGAGCTATAGAGCAGCTAAACGTATGCAAGAGAGAATATACTTCTACAATGTACAAAATTCACATTCTTTCCATGGTTTGGAAACAGCTTTGTGATTAGCACTTGTGTCCTCTAATGGCAACTTCCCTTGGAAGTGTCCGAGGTGGTACTGGACAGCTCAAGGCTGTGCCTCCTGTACATTCAGCATCCTTTCTTCTTGCCTGTGAAGCATTGGTAGAGGTGCTCTCTGTCAGGGAACTTTGCTTCAGTGGCACACCAGGAGATGTCCTTAGTGTCTGAGAGCAAAGTTGTACCTAGCAGGCAGCTTGCTGGCAGGAGCCTGAGGTGGATTCACTCTGGCCGTACCCACAGATGGCTTTCCTCCCCTCTTCACCATGGTAACTGCCCTGCACACTTCCCTGTTTCTCAGTACCTTCATAGCTCTAGCCCACACTGCCCATCTCCCTTGAGGTGCCAGTGCTGCGGGCACAGTCACCTCTGCCTTCTCACCAATGCCTTAGGAGGCAACATTGCCATCCCACCTGTAAGGAGCTACCCCACAACCCCATCCACCTCCCAGAGTTTCTTCCAAGGCCTCTTCTTCCTTCTTTTCAGCACTCCCAGTTGTCTTTTCCATTCCAGCAGGGCAATATTTGGGAGAAATAAAGAGATTTCCTGATGTATGCTGCAAGCCTTCATATATATGCCTAAGAGGGATGAGATATTTGATAGGCTCCAAAGATGCCCTTTACCGAGCATGCAAAATTGCTCTGGGAAAGCTCAGTAATTATTCTGCAGGATGTACACAGGAAAGATGATATCTGTCCCCTTCCTCCTTGTATTTAATTGTTTCTAATAAAAGAAGAAGCCTAAAAAGGTAGTAATAAGCCAGGTCTCACACACCTGCAGGGCCCTGGAGAAGTCTGGAATCGCTCTGCCCTTTATGCTCCTGGCCTTTCTGTCTAATAATAAGCATTATGCTTGTCCACGCCACTTCCCATCCTGAGATCTCAAAGTACTCCGCATACGTGATTAAGAGCACTCCCTGCCCACAGACAGAGCTGTTTGTGAGGATGACTCCCCCCACTTTACAAGAGGAAAACTGCAGCTGATAGCGTCAGAGCTGAGACAGCCCCTGATCGTCTGTCTCCCAGACAAGGCCCCTGCATCTCTGAGAAGCACTTGCTGGGAAGCAGATCAGCCTAACAGGGCTGCGATTTAAAACCCATCAGTACCATAAGAGTCTAATAAATACAGCGTGCAGATGAGACCTATGGCTATCATCACCCTCCTCTCAGGCACAGGTATGACCATCCACAGCCCACTCTTCGACCCCACCGATTCCTTCTGATTGGGTTATACCTCCAACCTGCATCCCAACCTGTGGTCAGCACACTTACAAAAACTTGGTCCTTTACCCTTTCATGCTCTTTTAAGCTGTGCAGGCTCATAATTAAGAGTCTGAAGTCTCTTCTAGCTCACTCTCATGTGACATCAGTGCTCCCGAAGGTCTTTCCTTAAGAGCTTGAATTTATCTACTTTGCCAGTGTTCCCAAGTGTTCAATCAACTGCCTGGTTGGCTTCCTCTGTTGCACAGTGGGGGGGCTGCCTGAGATCCGTCTCCCTGAGATAAAAACATTGCGCTCTGCAAATTCCTCAAATTTATAAAATGTGAGCTAAGTTTCCTCAGGAGACACAGCTTCCCAGGGCTGTGACAGAGCTGGGATATGCAGCTTCGGCACATGGACCATCCCTCCTCTAAGCAGGTAATCCCACAAATGCCTGATGCACACAGAGATTCATTAAGATGGGGATAGTTAGCTCAGGGAGACAAACAAGGAGGGACATCGGGGTGAAATGCAAAGCGATCAGCAATATAGAACAGAGAGAATGAATGCTTCTCTCCATTGCTTTTCTTAGTAGATAAACTGGATTGCATTCAGGCAAAGGTGAAAGGTAGCAATTTGATGGTAAAAGTAAATATTTTCCCATGCTGTGCATAGTGACATATGGAACTAGCCACTACAAGATGCTGCCAGTGCTGACTGCAGGATGTGGGAAAAGAGGAGACATTTTGATGGACAGTAGATTATTCATCACTGGACAGGACAGTCCATTTGAAATAGATCTAAATCTTCAGGCTTCAATCTCTCACAATTGTCTGGCACAGGATTTCTTGTCCCTTCCAAAACCCACAACATTGATCAATGTAAGAGACAAAGGACAAAAGGAGACAGACATGCTCAAGTGAAGATCACTGGGGCATATATTCATTCCCATGCAGAAGCAAAAAATCTGTGTTTTCCAGCCTGTGTGCTGACACTTAGCTCTCATAGGCTTGGGTTTTATCAGCTGGAGCAGGTTCAGGTTAAGTTCTGATGAGATTTGAGCTGGTCCAGTGGTGCTTAGGCTGACGCTTCCCCTGCCCATGTTGTTGATTTTAATAGATTGACAGCATCCCGGCAACTTTGTGTGGTACTGGTTTATAAATAATGCTGCATTACAAAAGAAAATAGCATTGTCCTATTCTTTGGATGTTACCCCTTGGCAACAAGAGAGCAAGAGCATTTATTCCCAGCACAGCCAGCCTCTACCCAAGCAAAGTGCTGGGATTACTTGGGGCTGAACAGGGTTAGTAGTCATACAATCTCAGCTCTGGATAAAAGATTTTAGAGCAGCAATGTTGTCTCATTCTGCAAGTTCACGGTGGGTTTGTGTGTGGGAGTACAGGCCACATGGGAACTGCATTTTGCTAGCAAAGCAGGATTGCTCCTAGGCAGTCCTTGTGTGGGAGAATTTGGAGGAAAAGCCGAGGACCAGGCAAGCAGTAGTAGCTTCCAGACCCTGCTTCCCCTGAGGTGACGCTCTCCGTGCAGTGTTGCAGGACAGCTGAGCTACTGAAGACACTGTCTCTATGGGCAGGGGTAGAGATGCGGTTTTAGCAAGGTCCTCCGTGTCTGACAGAAATCCCCTGGTACCTTTTGCTAGAAACAGCATGGCTGATCCTTGCCTGGAAGAAGCAGAGGTTGCTGCCTCCTCTCCCTGTCTGTGCCCGAGTCATTAAAGTAGGATAGTTAATACTCATCTTGCCCTCATTCTGAAAGCATGGTAAAAAACAGCTGTAAGGGGACGTTTCTCCTACAACTGGCAGATCTAATTTATTATTATGGTTATGTCCATAGCTACAGCTCAGGTAACAGCGCTGGGCTCCCTGAAAGCCCTGGCTGTGTCATAGCAATAGGAGCGCTGTTCATAGGGGCAAAGCTGTGCAAAGTGCCACCTCAGAGGTGAGTGCAGTGCTGGGGTGCTCTCCTCACCAGAGGTGGTCCATCCTATTGCATTCATTGGGTCCCCACCTCCCCTCCGCTTTCTCCTGCAGGGATCACCAGGGTGATCTTAGCTTTCTCCCTTCTGATACTCCATCCTCTGGATCCTTCCCTGCCCCCGCAGCCGTTCCCCCAGCCCAGATCCACCCAAAGGTGAAAAGGAAGGAGGCGCCGATGACTTTCCTGTATCTGCCAGCTTCCCTCTCCACCTCTGACGTGAATGAGGCCCTTCATGTGCTCCTCTTGAGCAAACACAGATGCTTTTGTTTTATGGGCTGGTGGGATGGGATGGAATTAATAAATCAGAGCGCCAGTGCTGTGCTGCCACATTCCTGCAATTTTAAGGCAAGATCACACACAAAAAAAAGGCAGAAGCAAAATAGGCAATCTCTTCAGAGAGAGCTCAGATGCTTTGACTGTGCCTCCTGCTTGCTGTCCCACTTGGCCTCCTGTTTCCTTGCCCGTGTTCATTTCTCCTCCTCCTCCTTTCTCCTGCTCTCTCACTTGCATTAACCTCATCTCTTCTCCTGTCCTCTCTCCTTCCTTCAGAAACCAGTTTCAGTCACACCTTAGTATCTCACTTACACCCAATTTTCTTTCCTTGCCTTTCTTTCATCTGCAGCTCCCTTACCCCCACCCCACACTAAGGTCCGCCTATGGCTTGTGCATTCAGATACGAAGTTCAGTGTCCCTTGTGCAAGCCCAGGAGCCAGGAACACTTTATACTGAGGGTTAAAATGGCTCCTTCTATGCCCAATTCCTCCTCCCTGCCTCAGTTTCTCCTCATAAGAATAATGGTGCTGCCTGAGAGGTTCAATGAATGACTCTGGGGATAAAGAAACACCAAGTATTGCTCGTTTTCTCTCAGACATAGTATTTAACAGTGTTCCTGTGAGCAAAATTAGATCCTGTCTCAGAACTAGCAGTACCTCTTTCTCCTTGAAGGGTAACCAGAATACTTTGCCAGGCTTTGCCTAAAAGTAATTGTTTTGAGCCTGATAGCAAGCTTTTATCATCTCTACTTGGCTACCATCAGGTGGTAAGGGGCTAGGAGAAGATCTTTCTTCTCCCTTATAATTAGCTAACTGTATGTCGGGCTGCAGGAGGGCAATGTGAACAGTGTGGTTTGTATAAGCTACTCTCAAGGGGCTGAGACACTTTTTATTCACTGCAATGGTTGTTTTTTCTCTAATGAGCTTAGGCACTTGAAAGTCATTTCCCCAGAGTGCTTATATGTTGTTGTGCTTATCTTACCTGTGGGGGAATTGAGGCACTGAAGCAGGTGAAATGATTTGCCCATACTTACACATAGTTGAAGCCAGAAAAAGAACCAAAAAAATCTTGTTTCACAGCTGAGTGCTTTATCCTCTGGTCTCAGGAGGCCAGCAAAGACCTTCATCTTGTTTAGATGAGCCGATAGTCACTCCAAGAGGACACTGGGGCAAGGGTATCTTTCTGTACTAATATGTGTCTTAATGAGTCCTGTTGCTAAGCGGCTTCAATGATGGATCATGCATCTTCTTCACTAAGCATTGAAATAATTTTTTAATCATTAAAGCTAATACAGAATCCTCAGAAACATCCAAATCTCACAGCAGGGGCTCAAATTAGCAGGCAAACAGAAACCAAATCCTGATTATCCCTGTGCACCTCTACAAAGCCCACAGGCAGCATCTGCTGAACTCAAATACGAGCCCAGCTGAGCCGGATCTCAGGGCTGGGCAGGGCAGTGAGAGGCAAGCTGGCAAACCCAAGGTCCACAGCAGGTTTCTTTCCTCCCTCAGACGTCTGTGCCAGCTCCTCATCTCTGTGGAGCAATAGGACAGGAGGTAGGGGCATTAACCACTGACTCCAGGTAGCTAAAGTGTTCCCTGGCAGATCTTTAGAAAGGAGAAATTATTTGCATTTTGGCAAGTGTTACCAGATCTTGGCCTGGCCAGCATTTTCCCGCATCCCGTTTTGGTTGGTTGTTTTTTTCCTTGGAACCACCTCCTCCATCCTACTCCTATCAACCTCTTGCAGCCTTTGCTTTGTCAACAACTAGATATTTCAGGTGCCCTCTCCAGTCCAGCCCCCTGCTCTGCCTTCACTCATACACCTTTCCTCCACCCTGGGGTACCAGCACCTCTTGCACTGTAGCAGCCCATTGGCTTCTCCATAGCTCCTCCAGTAATCCCAGTATGTTTCCTGTTCTGGTTAGCAACTCTTGTGCTGTTTCCTGTTTTCCCCAAACCTACAGCGCTTGGCAGCATGTTATCAAATTATAACAGGAGCTTTCTTTACAGTGGAAGTGACGTTTCCAGCTTCCATGTCAGAGCAGAACTCTTGGAGCATTGAGGAAAACACAACAAATCTCGTATTACTTGATATGCCTCAGCAGCTCCATTACAAGCGAGGGCATAGGATGCTGCTAAACAGTTTGCTAAGATCTAATCATCACTGCTGACCTCTGTGCTAAGAAGATTTTTGTGGCGGAATACAGGTTTTGTGGGTGAATAAAGGTTACCCCAAAGGATTCTTTGGGAAAGGGTAATTAAAAATTCCACCTACCACCTCCTGGCTTGTTGACCTGCACAAATGTCTTCACAGAGAACTGCTTTTGGCCTTGTCCTGCTGTAGCTCAGGAACACCAAGATGTCCATCATGTTGAGGACACACTTACAGGGTCACCATTGATGGAAGACCAGCACACCAGGCACCAGCCAGAGATGCAGTGCTTGCAGGGGTTTGGGAAGGACGTGGTGGGAGCAACCTTCATAACATCATCCTAAGGTTAGCCCAATTTGGGTAACACCCAGCTGGGAGAAAGTTAGTAAGCTGAAGAAGGAGGCTTTTCTGCAGAAAGAGATAAAAGACTGCTCACCAGTTACATAGTGTGCAGTATCTGGTTAAGGGCAAACACTGTGAAAAGCAACCAGAAGTATGCTCTGGAGGCAGGAATATCATTGTCCAGCAAGAACAAATCAGACCCCTGCTTTAAGGCATTCC
>NW_010156882.1:8208-10955 GCF_000695765.1 Mesitornis unicolor
GCCACTTCTATCAGCGTTGCTGTCTGTGGGCAGACTATACACTGACCCAATGCTCAGAAAGCTTTCAGATAACCAGAGGGTGCTTGCCCCTCCCCAGTACAAGGAGAGAGACAGATTCACACCCAGAATCAGGAGAGATTCAGATCGACCTCTAAGACTTAGAGCAGCAGCCCATTTCTTGTTTCAGCGAGGGACTGCTCTTCACTTCTATCAGCGTTGCTGTCTGTGGGCAGACTATACACTGACCCAATGCTCAGAAAGCTTTCAGATAACCAGAGGGTGCTTGCCCCTCCCCAGTACAAGGAGAGAGACAGATTCACACCCAGAATCAGGAGAGATTCAGATCGACCTCTAAGACTTAGAGCAGCAGCCCATTTCTTGTTTCAGCGAGGGACTGCTCTTTGTCTGCCCTGATGTTTCAGGCTAACCTGATCTGCCTTGTGAAGTGAGCTTAAAGGGCTTTCAAAGTGGAGGGAAGGATTCAAAACCAGCCTAGTTCGTCTCTCCAACCAGAAGTATCTGTCCACCGGCTATTTGGCCAAGGGCAACTGGCAGCCCTTGCATGGGGACAGGAGGTGGGAAGGACAGCACTCCCCAGCAGCCCTGAGTGCAGAGATCTAAGAGCTAGGGAGAAGCAGCTCTCAGTGTTTTCTTGTATTTGCAAAGATCACACTCCAAGCTCAAGGGACAGACAGAGCAGACAGCTTACCAGCTTGGAGGGTAGCATCAACCTCTTACTGCATCCAGGTCTTGAGCAGCCTGAAGCCCACAGATTCACAGATAAGCCCATGAGTACAATAAAGCATAGGCTGACCTCCCTCCTAAGAGGTTTTAGACACCATGTGCAAAGACCACTTTCAGCCCAGGTTAATTTCATGTACAATTAAGGAGCACACCAGAGAGCAAGCCCCATGCATTCTTTAGAGAGAGAGCGGAGTCTGTTTCTTGTGCTACGAGCTCATCTGCCCTCAATTCCTCACAGCCTTCCTTGCCTTCCCAGCAGACAAGCCTCTTCCATTTTAACAGTACAAAACCATTTTAACAGAAACCAAAACCTACACCTTTTCTTTCTGGTAGGACTGGATTGTTGTCAGAAAGGGTCATTTGGTGTTTGGTTTTGCCTCAGCTCCATCAGTTTGCCCAAATGCACCCACAGGGCACTTTTTCTACAAAGAAAAACTTTTTCCTATCATGATGTAAGGTTATCTTCTGACAGCACCAAGTTAGATGTTTCGACTGTTGTGCTGACTGCTCCCTGGCATTCCCAGAAGGTGAGAATCACATATGGGTGTCTTCATCTCAGATGCCCTGGCACCTAATTTGGATGTTGCCTGCCCAGAGTCAACAGCATCCTTGTTAGGACAGGGAAGGACAGCAGGACAGCCTCAGGAGGGCACTGGCCATCACCTTACTGCCCCTTCTTTGCTTTGCTCTCTTCCTCCCTTTTCATTTCATACACAGTGAGCAGGCGAATAAACACTGTAGTCTTCTGACTCTCTAATTTTCATTCCAGTGTTTCTTTTAATTGAGCCCAAGCTACACAGATCAGCTGTGGCATTTAAAGTACAAATCAAGCAGCAGACCATAACCTATATCTACAGCAAAAGACAATTCTCTAGGTGCCACTTTATTTCTCCATTCTACATTTGTTTTTAAACGTGTCTGCACGACACTTGGATGTCACTGAGCAAGTGGCAAATCTAATGAGTGCTGATGATTTATTCGGAGGAAGAAATAAAAATTAGCATTTTGGACCATCCAAGCTAGTTATGGAGTGAGTGTTGTGTCACACAGCTCAGAGAGCTGCAACAGCAAAAATGTTGATCATGGAGACCAAAGTGGTGTTTCTCCTCCTTCCACTTCTCACTTAACCAATGCCTGCATGATGTGGTGGCAACTCATTGGTGCTGGCCAGCGTCTGCTCCATGTTAATCTATGGAGCAGGCACTCACATAAATATTCTGCCCAAATTTGTTCTTTGTATGATGCTTTTATTGTTCATATAATTCAGCCGGCATTCACAAATAAAAACTCCGGGGGATAGTTGCCCATACACTGCACACATCCTCTGCCCACAGTCGTTTCTGTGCAATAAGGGCTCTGAACTTTGCTTCTTCAGGGTACCAGAACAGAGGTGTAACCATTAAAATGTCAGTATTTCCATAGGTTTTGGGAAGACAGTAGACATCTTTAGCTATATCTGTGTTTTAAATGGCATAATTGCTGTTCCACTCATTTGCAGTGTGATTTCAGCCAGAGCAGCTTCTCCTTCTCTTTCTTTTGCCCTCCCTAGGAGTAACCGGGAAGTCCAGCAGGGTAGAGCATTTCGACATTGCCTTTGGAAGTAGAAGGAAAACAAGCTGTCTAAATCAATTAAGAGTGTGCATTAGTGATAGCATGTTCCTCTGGAGGTCTGCATTTGATGTCATATTGACACATAGCTAAGATCAAAGCCTGTCTCTGCATCCTGGCTGCTACCAGAGGAGCAGCATTGCCCTTTCGGCTCCATATCTTTACAAAGAGCTTGCGATCAACGTGGTATTTTTTTTCCCCAAACAAGCATCTGTGAAATGTAATTATCCATCAAATAATGCCTAATGCCTTTTTCTCTGAAAAAGTAATTCCTCCCCCTCTTTGAAAATGTTCAGGAAGCAAATACTATGGGTTTTTCCTTTCTGCTTTTGTAAGAAACCTGTAAAATGACAGCTCCCACTCCTGCCGAACAGGCATCAGCTGTTAACTCAGTA
>NW_010156882.1:10986-11641 GCF_000695765.1 Mesitornis unicolor
AGCTCTGGATGAAATGTACAGATACTTTGGAACAATCCAGTATTGTTTCTTGCTTTCTTAGAATTAGTTTGCCTCCACAGGAAAAAAGAAAGCTTTTTTTTTCTGGATAATGCAGATATTGGGCTGATTCACGCTGATACGTTTGGAATTATTATTCTGTAATAGTCATCAGCGCCTAAAAAGGACCTCGGTTCTGCCAGGGCTCAGCAGCAGGGGAGAGAAGTTGACATTTGAATAAGCCCCCGACTTCCCTTTCAAGAGAGGGTAACTCCAAGCAGAGCGGTCTCTCAGGAGAGAGCTGGCTTTCTCTGGAGACATCTGGTACCTCCTGCATCTGTTTGGGCCTGAGCTGCCAATCTTTCTGTGGGTATTTCTGGCACCTCTGGATTATGGCTCTGCAGTACAGGGGAATTGGGACGAGGTGGAGGGCTGTGTCCCTCTGAGTCACAGTCCACCCTCATCAAAGCTCAGGGAGACGGGAAGGTGGTGACAGGTCGCATGGGTTGATCATAAAGGACATTTGGGTTCAAGCTGATTAAAAATAGCCTGCTTTAGACCTCCTTTTGCAGGCTCTGGAAGGCTCCCTGCATAGCTGGGCTTTGCAGCCAAGTTCAAGGTCTAGTCTATATCTGGACTGGGTTATCTTCATTCCTGC
>NW_010156882.1:11672-29902 GCF_000695765.1 Mesitornis unicolor
ATAGTGCCTGGATACCCTTGATCTACCTGGGGATAGCAGGCTGAGCCACGCGCTGTCTCAAAAGGATTGGCTCCAGCGGGACCTAGCCAGCAGATTTAATTAGCTTCGTCAGTGTTTCTTTTTTGTTTTCTGCTGGGATTTTTTCTTCTTTTTTAACTTGGGAACAAAGCCTTGTGTGAAGCATAACCCCCCTCCCCAACTCCATGCTGCTCAGACATGAGCCACACGTCTGGGATTAGACTGCTCTCAGGAAAGGCACCACCAAGGTTGGAGGAAGATGCTTGACTTGGGTTTGCGCAGGCGGTGGAGGGTGCACAGCGTGTTCCCCAAGGACGAGCGTGGTTTTGGGCTGAAGTAACTGCAGTCCCATATGGTGAAGGGATCGGAGCTGGCAGGGAGAGGATGAAGCCGTTCTTTACATCTGAGGAAGAAGCGCGGGGGCTTGGGAAGGGCGGCTGTTTCGCTGGGAGTGACTCACTTCCCGGGGAAGTTGTCCCCGCTGGAGCCCGCGCACCGAGTGACAGCATAGATGGGGCTGAGCCTTGAAACCCCACAGCTGCTGGTAGCTCTGCTCTTCCTGCCCTGAGGAAGGACCAGGCCATCCTTCCCCGTATTGTTTTATTATTTGTAGCTCTCTGTTGTGGTTTTTTTTTCTCTCCAGGGGGCTCAGTTAATTTTGCCTCACCCTCTGTCCCCATGAGTGCAGCTAAGTGCTCACCTCATTCAGATGGCAGGCGTTGCTTGCCCAGAGGCATTCACGAGGTCTGTGGCAGAGGGAAGATTAAAACCCCCAGCAGAAGAGCACTTTTCCACCTTCAGACAGGACCGCAGTGGCCTGCCTTGCCTGTGCTACTGGGAGGTCAAGATCCCAGTTGTGGTTTTAGGAGAGCCTTTCCCTTCCCTGTTCCATCATTAAAATTTCCCTTCCTAGAAAAAAATACTCTTCCTTTTTCTTTATTTTTTCCCTTTGCTTTTCAGCCACCCAGTTCCAGCAAAGTTTAGAGGAGAAATTTCTACTTTCTGAGCAGAAAACCGAATCTCCTTTTTCCCCTTCTGTTTCCCACCCCCACAAGAAATACAGCTCAACATCAACCCTCAGGTGCTGTCCTTTAGATCTAGCCTGTCCTTTCTGTCCTACATTGACACCGTTCCTGCAGACCTCTCTCAGGGTCAGAGGAGTCCTTCTGCTGCGAAATGTCCTGGCATGGCTGTGTTTGCACAGTAACCAGCCCTGCTCATCCCAGAGCAATAACCCATTCCTCCCACTTCTGTGGTTCCCTGAATCCATCCTCCCGCTTTATTGTGCACATCTCGAACAGGCAGGAGACTGCCCGGTGAGGGGAAGCGCTGCAGCATCTCGGCGTCTTAATTTTAAACAGTATTGAAGTTTCGGCTGAAGGCTCTGATGGGCCCGAGGGAATGGAGGGAGAGGGGACAGCAGCTTCCTGTGGATTTCAGCAAAGCAGAGACAGAGCCGTTGCTGATCACCACAAATACCGGCGCTGGCATGAATTATGCATTCCTTGTTTAAAGAGAGGTCGCTCCCATCAATAATTGAAAGCTCCCTGCTCTGCCTTCAGCATCACATCTCCCACACCGGGGAGTTAGGAAACTCATGAAATCTGCATGGACTTCCTCAAGGTGGCTAGGGCCTGATGAAAACAGGCAGCAAAATGCAGGCAAAACAAATCAAAAACCCTGCTGACAGTTTTGATACATGAAATTAAGGGTCATCTGCACCTGCCGACAGCTCTGCTCCAGTTCTGCCCCTCACACCCCTCTCTCCTCCCCTCTCCACGCCTCTCCCCTCCCAAGGTACACACAGAATGGTAGACTTGCAAATATGGTACAAACCAAGATTAGGGGGTGTTTCTTGAAGCTTGTGGCTCCATTAGCTGAGATTAGTTTGCTTTGGGTGCTTGCCTAGAAAAGTCTCTACACTGGATGGTCGGATGTTCCCCGGGGGACAGTATGAACTCTGAAATTTGTCCCTCTGGGAAGATAATAATCTTTAAAGTCTGTGTCTCTGACTAATGAGATACTGTCCTGGGGCTGGGGTTGGTCCAACATTCAGGGTCTTGTAAACCTGGCGCAGACAGGCTGGCTGCCCTAAACCAGAGGCTGCAAAATCATCCTTCTTGCAGAGCAAACTTTTCAAAAGGTGTGGTTCTCATGCTGAATCAGGCGTGTGGAGGGCAGAACTGAAACCGCAAAACAGAACTACCAAAGCCTGTGCGTTCCTTACCATTTCTGAGTTATCAAAGAGGACACAAATTGAGCAGCAGTTTGGCAGGGCTATAGGAAAATTGCAGACATCTGAACTCAAACATCAGCCTGTGGTGGGTTGACCCTGTCTGGACACTAGGTGCCCACCAAAGCTGCCCTATCACTCCCCTTCTCAGCTGGACAGAGAAGAGAAAATATAACAAAAGGCTCATGGGTTGAGATAAGGACAGGGACATCACTCACCAATTACCGTCATGGGGAAAACAGACTGAACTTGGAGAAAATTTAATTCATTGGCAATCAAATCAGAGTAGGGTAGTTTGAAAATAAAAGCAAATCTTAAAACGCTTTCCCCACCAACCCTCCCTTCTTCCCAGTCTTAACTTTACTTCCAAATTCTCTACCTGCTTGCCTGTCCATGGGCTGCAGGGGCACAGCCTGCCTCACTATGATCTTCACCACAGGCTGCAGGGGAATCTCTGCTCTGACACCTGGAGCACCTCCTCCCCCTTCTTCTTCATTGACCTCGGTGTCTAAACAGTTGTTCCTTTCACATATTCTCACTCCTCTCTCCACTGCTGTTGTTTGCTATTACGCAGTAACATTTCCCCCTTCTTAAGTACGTTATCACAGAGGCGCTACCACCGTCACCGACTGGCTCAGCTTTGGCCAGCAGTGGGTCCATCTCGGAGCAGGCTGGCACTGGCTCTGTCAGACACAGGAGAAGCTTCTAGCAGGTTCTCACAGAAGCCACCCCTGTAGCTCCCCTGCTACCAAAACTTTGCCATGAAAACCCAATACACAGCCTTATAATCCCCAGTCAGCTGGGGGATCCCTAACTTTCACCATTCTCTCCCATTCACCCAACATGTCCTTTCAAACTATTGTGCAACTCAGTGAGAAAGTCACATATGTGACCTCTTAAAGTTGTATCCGAATGGTGAGGCTGCCTAGGTTGTTCTCCAGCCTGGGAATCCTTATCCCTCTCCTAAGACCTGAGATGCTCTGCCTGTAGCAAATTGTACCCTGTGGTGGTAATTAGTCAAGAGATGAAGGGATCAGTCACATGTGATGCTTGGAGCCTCAGCCAGATCTTCAACATCGGTTTGGAGCATCCAGGCTGGGGCTGGGCTCTTCCCTCATGTGCTTCTGTCATTCTCTTCTCCCAAATCCTTTCAGATTAACGTCCCCTGCATCAGCATGTCAGCTTAAACGGAGACTGGATGCTGTTGTGTCCTGGGAATTGAGGAGTCTGACAAAGCAGCGTGAAGTGAGAGTAGCACAAGAAACATTTTGTCCCTCTCTTACTCAGCTTTGTGCTCTGTGCGTGTGTGTGTGTTTGTTTATTTTTTAATGGAGAACAGAAGATTGATGGATGAAATTAAGAAGAGGGATGTGTAATTGGAAAACAGCTCAAGAAGGCTACAGGCAGCATATTGAAGGCATCCATCAAACATCCAGCTAATGTTGTTAAGGGTGTGTAACACAAACAAAGGCTGCAGGAGACACTAGGAGAAAAAGAAGAGGGAGGAGAAAGGGGAGTAGGCAGGACAGGGGAAATAGCAAGGGAGGAGAAGAGCCAGCAAGAGAGTACAATCAATAATATTTGTATTGCAGTCGCATCCAAAGGCTCCTGTTGGGATCAGTACCGGACTGTTGCAAGCACATTAAGAGACAGTCCCTGCCCTCTACAGCTTAAACCCAGGAATTACCAGATGATCGCTGGAGACGGGTTTAGATGATCACAAATTTTTCTTCTGATCTTGAATCTCATTTAATAGGATGTACTCTGAATAGGTTTAACGGTAGAAAGAGGATAGCTGGTTGTGCCAAGAATACACACAGTAATACCTGCCAGCCAGGCATGCAATTAATCTGAGCCACTTAGGAGACTCTGTTTTTAATTATAAAAAGTAGGTAAAAATATGTGCCGTAAACCTCCATAAGCCCCACTGGGGCCATCAGCAGGCTACCCAGAGGCATTGGCATGTGATTGGGTTTTGATGCTATGTTTTCAAAAGGGTGGGCTGATGCTTTAATGGACCACTTTGTGGGAAATATTCCATGTAGGGTGGACATTAAGAAAATGCAAATTGCCTTTGTGTGGGGAAGGAGAGAAGACAAAGGCTAAAACTATTAGTAGGCCAGAGGATTCCTCTATTCCTGGAAACAGGGAAGAAGAGAGACTCAGGTGAAAGATGTAAAGGAACAGAGAAAAGCACAAGCATGACCGATGCAGGGGGGACGGCAGTGGAGAAGAATAATAAAGTGTTCCAAATCAGATGTTCTGAAAATGAGGTTAAAGTCAGACTCCACTGTGAGGTTCACAACTGGTGTGGAGCCTTATGCGGGATTTAACTTCTTCAGCATTGCATGCTTTGGAAAAGCAATAGAGAGAAGGTGCATGTAGAAATAAATGAGCAAGGAGCACCAGGGGATTTGCACACAGACAGCATCTCTGCTTGTTTGCAGGTTTTGGGAACCATGAACGGGGCTGGCTGTGAGGAGGAGGAGGAGAAAGAACAAGAAAGGGAATTCGTTAAAGTTCTTCTAACCCTGATTCACTCTCTTCTGTGCTCTCTTGGTAACACAGCTGCCGCTGCCACCACCTCCTCTCCTTCCCTCCAGAAGCCACCTGAGTTTGCAGCAGTAGCAGGCCTGCATAAATGAAACTGTGCCTGTATAATTAAGTGTTTTTATTAAAGGGAAAAAACACTGGCTGCCTGACTCTAGCACAGGGACATTTGTAATTGCAAGCATCCAGAGGAAGCAAGAAGCTATGATGACCCCGAGCAAGGGCCCAAGTGGACCCAGGTGTCTGCTGCCCTTATGAGGCAGAGCAGAGCCCTCCTTGGATTTCTTTGGTGTCTCTGTCTGTTCCTACGACCCTGAGTAATGGGAAGCTTTGCTCTGTGCTGCTACACTGGTAAGGGAAATTTTCTCCTGGAGGGAAAGCAGCCCTGGTGTGGGTGACACCATCCTGCCCTGTGTCCAGTCTAGAGCTGTACCTTACCGAACGCCTACGCTTTCAGCACTAAAGCTTGAAGGAGACTCTTGTGCCTGCCCTGGACCCAGAAAGCAATGAAGTCCCATGCTTATATGACTTACTGCGCACAGGCTGCTAAGAGTCCTTCAAACAGGTGATCCAGGACTGGGACCTCATCACACCATCACTTTACACAGGGCTGAGTTATGACCCTGAACCAGTGGTCTGCATTACACACCCACATACTTCAGTCTGTCTTTTCCAAACTGACCATTAACGTTGCATACCTTGTCGAAGGCATGGCTCCCTTGAGAAGCTAAGGACCTGACAGACTGACTGCTCCTTGCTCATATTAACTAGTGGGAGCTGAAGGTGCTCAACAAATGTGAAAAATCAAGCACAGGGCGACTGTAGCTTGGACCATCTGTAAAACAAGCCACCCCCTGTTATTGATTATTCCTGACACTTTTGTCCTTTTTTTTCCTCTTTATTTTCTTTTAGTTCTTCTCACCTTATAGAAGGATTTTAGAAAACAAATGTTAACTGTTGCAATTCCTCCAATCTCATGATCATGTACATTACAGAAATGCTAAGTGTTCTGAAGTCTGTGATTCAAACTAAATGCTGCAGTGGCCAAACACTGCAAGCCAGGAGTAGAGAGGGATGTGGAGTAATTAAACTTTCAGCAGGCATCACCAGCACTGTGGAATGACTGAAGCAGGGGTTTTGTGGAAAACCTAATAGGTGACAGCATGCATCCCTGATTGGCTCAATGCATCTGCATAAGGAGGATGAATTAAAACTGCAGGAGTGAAATAGATGCTGACTATCTTGCGGATGTCTGACATTTTCTGTTTTGTCTACTTGCATGTGCAGGAACACAAATCTTGCACACAGTTTAAAAAAATTTTACAAAAGAAGCAAATTAAATGGTCACCACAAAGCTCAGAGGTGGATATCAGCCTCAGAGAGGCAGCAAGTAATGGTCCTCTGGCTTCAGAATCATAACATGATCAACCCTACATCAAGGACAGTGGGTTCACCATGGTGCAGTGAGACGTTCTTTATAGCGACATAAATAGATAAAAGCTTCTATTCAGTTGTCCAGGGCAGATGGATAATGGTTTGGGCCTGCTACATTAATGGGGCTCCTTGTAAACTTAGACAAACGTTTTGCTGGATCGGGGCCCAACATTTATCACGCCTCCCTCCAAGCAAGCCAAACTCAGTCTACTAGTTTGGCTTCTAGACTTACTGTCCTAATGTTCATGGTGACTGATATTCTGGAGGCCTTACTCCTTTCTTTTCTCCTCTAAAAGGTAGAGAGATGCCTGGGCATTGGAAGTTCTCTGCAGCATGCTGAGGAGACGTAACCTTCTTACCACGCTCCTGATCGCCTTGCCATGGGCTCTTCTCCTAACTTTGTGGCACCAGTACCCAACCACCCGCTACCTCAGCCTATTGAGAAGTAAGTGTAGGAGTTCTGCTGTCAGTGTGCTGCTGGTTGTGATGACTGCTGGTGTGCACCCTCATTATGAGGTGCTTTCTCATGGGATGGGTTAAACAAAGATCAACTTGCCTGAAGACCCCCTCAGGGTTTGCTGCAGCTGGCTTTGGGGAGAGGATGCTGATGTGCTGGCTTCAGACAGATGTGTCCCCAGCACTCCCTGGAGGGGAGGCAGTCCGGCAGTGATTAGTTCTCTAACATCTCTCTTCTTCTTCCTTCCGTCCTTTTGTCCTAGAAGAGACAGATGAGAACGTGACCTCTAAAGCTCTCCTCAATGGTACATCTGCACTGAGGGAAGAAGGCTTCCCAACATGCATTCGGCAGCAGCAAAGCATAGGGGTAACGCCTAAAATCATCCAGAATTATGTGTACTCCAGGCCTCCCCCATGGTCAGACACCCTGCCGACCATCTTCGTTATCACCCCTACCTACACCCGTCCAGTGCAGAAAGCTGAGCTGACCCGTCTGGCCAACACCTTTCTACATGTACAGAACCTGCACTGGGTGGTGGTGGAGGACTCTCCCCGTAGGACCAACCTGGTATCCAACCTGCTGGAGAAGGCAGGGCTTAACTTCACCCACCTCAATGTGGAGACGCCCAAGAGTCTGAAGCTGGGGCTGTCCTGGATCCCATCCCACACCCCAAGGGGGACGCTACAGAGAAACCTAGGGCTGCACTGGCTGAGGGACAGCTTCAGCAACACCGCACCACCGGAAGGGGTAGTGTATTTTGCCGATGATGATAACACCTACAGCTTGGAGCTCTTTGAAGAGGTAAGAGCTGTAAAATTACATGGGACGGAAGATCAGGATACAGGTGCAAAGCCTCTTAAGGCCAGGTGCACTTGCAGAGACCTCTAAGATAGGGCTACCATGTGGACTTTTAGCATGAACTGGGAGGTGAAGGCTCTGGCATGCTGCCTAGAGCCCTCCTTGCCCGCCTTGCACTCAGTGAGAGCTGGGTATAGGGCAGATGCAGACCTACAGCTATGCAAACCCAGTAACCACACTCTAAAGGGCTGAAAGAGCAAAGGGTACATCTGCCACAGTGTAGGCTACAGATGTGAATAGCCACTCACACAACGTTGTACCAGCTAGAGCCCCTTTTGCCAGGGACTAGGGGATATATACTCCAGAATTTACACCTCTCCTCAGGGAGAGCTGACCTAATTTAAATAAGCACCAAAGACAAACTTCCGGCAAAGCATAAAATTGCACTGTTGTAGTGGTGTGATGAGTAGAAGTTAGAAAATTTGAGTGACTTTTTAATTCACCTTTTCTCCTTGGCTGCCCTTCTCTGCTATGACTTCCAGCCACCACAACAGGACTGTGCCTCTGGGATCTCAGAAGCTTGCCCAGACTTCTGCTGGAAACCTGGCTTCTGTGAGATGCCAAGTCTACAGTAAACTTGCAAAAATGATTATTCAGTAAATTCCCTTGTCATCAATTTAAGCCAAACTGTCCTACACCACTTGAAGTATAGAGTTATGCATCAGAACACATTTCCAGTTTTCAGAATATTTTTGATCTCTGCTAAGCTTATCCTTTCTTCTTTCTTTCCAGGCCTTTTTTGACAATTTCAGTAAAACCTCACTCTTTCAGGCAGTAGCCACAGAAGGAAGAACAAGGGTGGGGGGAATTTGCAATAAATGAGGACAAAGATGCATCAGTCAGGGCAGGAGATTACTTGCATGAGGGTGAAGTTGGAGTGAATGGTGTTGATAATATAGAACTAGAGTCCTGGCAGAAATTGTGTTTGGCGTTTACAAAAAGGATTAAAAAAAATTACCAAAAAATGATAAAAGTTCAGATGATATCGGCAAACCAGAGGTTTTCCTTCTTCTGAGAGACTGAACATGGGCACAGAAAAGCAGCAAAAGTGATGTTCGGAGCACAATGTGCTAAAGCAGCCTTGCGGCTCTGCAAGCTGTAGCTGTTCAAGCAGCAGCACAGGTAAACGAGAGCTTGTGCTGCCTGAAGCTGTGTGACTGTGTGGGAAGACCATGGGGGAGGACAGGTGCCAATGAAAGCAGAGAAGGGTACAGTGATGGGGTGGGACAAACGTGGTGGGGTTGAACTCTCACAGCGCTGTTCCTTTCTGGCACACAGATGCGCTACACAAGGAGGGTGTCGGTCTGGCCAGTGGCTTTTGTTGGGGGGCTGCGATATGAATCCCCAAAAGTGAGCCCAGCAGGGAAGGTGGTGGGCTGGAAAACCGTCTTTGACCCAAACCGGCCCTTTGCTATTGACATGGCTGGGTTTGCTATCAGCATCAAGCTGATTTTGGAGAAGCCACAGGCCAGTTTCAAGCTGGAGGGAGTTAAAGGAGGCTACCAGGAAACCAGTCTGCTGAAGGATCTAGTGACTATGGACGGGCTGGAGCCCAAAGCAGCCAACTGCACAAAGGTGAGTAGGACAGGAGACCATGAAGATGCATTCTCCTTGCTGGGTCCTGGCTGCTTTTGCTCCTCCACCTTCCACTGTGCCTGCCCTGTGCTGGCACGTGTCAGCCCCAAACGGTGCTGGGACAGACGAGCAGAGCCTCCCAAATGCTTCACAGATGCAAAGCTCAGAGAGCGCTGAGGAACAGTTTATGTTATGCAGTCTGTGTGAATAAGAAGCCTCAGCTGTACAATTCACTCCCAGATTGCTTCTCTGAAATCCAGGAGGGTTGGCAGAGGGTTGAGTCTGGGGCTTTGGTCCAGAATTATCCCTTCTCCTTGTCACTGTTTCATGCTCCTGTGAAGTCTCTCCCAGGTTCAACCCCTTTGAATTACATGCTTCAAACAGCTGCGAGCCCTGGCTGGCTGAGGATCCCACCCAAAAGATGCACTGCTCTCGGCGTTTCCATGGCATCCAGAGCCCCTGAACTCTTGTGATTCCCTCTAGGTGTTGGTCTGGCACACAAGAACTGAGAGGCCCACTCTGGTTAACGAAGGCAAGCGTGGATTTACAGACCCCCGAGTAGAGGTGTAAGCAGAGAGCCAGCTCCCAGCCGTGAGTACCCTTGTCTTACTGTTTTTGGCAACACAAATGATTACCTGTTTCCTTATTTATGCTATTATTTCCTCAAGAACTCCATATATGATTGTCCCAGTAACTTCCTTACCATGCCACACTTTTCACAAGAAGTAGGTACTCATCTTCACCCACTTATAGTCTGCATTTCACACTCATTCAAGCCTCTTTGGCAGTCCACATGGAAGCTTTACCTGCATACAGACAGAGAGAAAAGTGGCAGAAGAATCCTATGGTTTCACTCAGTAATAATAACAAGCCGGATTTCTTTCTTCCCTATTTCTGCCAGCTCCAAACTCTCTTTAATGTGGGAGTTGTCCTACTGTGTGTGGAAAGAGATCACACTCCTGCAGACAATCTTTTCCCCAGCAGCTCTGTCCCTTCCGTAGTGCTCCATGCATTCAGCTTCAGCCTTTCCCTCCTGCATGAACAACTGCACTGAGGATGCAGGAGGGAAAGGCTGATGGGACATTTAGACCACCACAAAACAGGAACCAGTGAAGTTCAACCTTCACAGACTCTCACAGAGTTTGAGGGGCTCTGTACTAATATCACCAGAGCTAAGAATACATCTGCTGCTGAGGAGAAACAGCAAAGGTGCTCAGAGTGCCTTTGTGGTCCACAGAGCCGGCAGCAGGATGGGGAGATTACAGCAACCACCACAGGTGAGGGCAGGAAGGTATCAGAGATCAGTGATATGTTCTTAGAAGTAGAGATCGATGAAGAATAGGCTTCAGAGGAGCTATGGCCTTTTCTGCCAGCTGCAATGCCCTCTGATTCTAATATCTGCCCTTGGCAGATTCCTAGCCCAAAAGTCCCAAAATAACAAAGATATCCATTTCGGAGTATCCAGCTCTTTCTGGAATGGCTCATATCTGTGGCAGGATACAGTATGCTGAATGGTTTACTCCTGCTTTGGAAGATAATCCAGGGCTGCTTTCAGTCCTGACCCCAATATACACTTCAGCTCAGCTCTACCAGCAGAAATAAAATTGACAACTTTTGTACAGGCAGTCATGAGTATTTCGACTTCTGCACTGATCAGCTGTGTGCATTACTAGTAGCTGCATACAGCATTTCCACATCATCTCATCAGCTCTGAGTGACAGCTGTACAAAGAATGCAAAGCAATCCTAGTGTCTGCACATTCAACAGCATGTGAGAGGGACAGGAGTCAGTTGCCTAAACACAGACACTCAGATATCCTAGCAAACCTGAAATGATGCCAGACACCTATGCTTAGGCAGCAGCCCCTCTTTTAACCTGTGCTTCTGTGAAATCCACGAGCAGTAGCAGGCTCATTTCCTCATTTTTCCCATGTCACACATCTATTATGGATTCTCATGGGATTGGCTCTCCGTAAGTTATTTCTTGTGGGAAAGGGAAGCAACCAGTCTGAGAGATGTAGACACTGCCACTCATTCACCAGCAGGACTTGAACCTTTATCTGGAGCCATCCTCTCCAGTGCTTTCAAGTCAGAGTGTCGGCTGGGCCAACTTTGCGGATTTTGAAGGAGCTTTCCACCTGCATTAGCAGAGAATTTGACCGCAATCCCTTCTGCACCACTATCTGCCATGTGGGGCAGGTGCTCTGGCCTGCCAAGTGGGCAGGTGGCATCCTCTCCAGGAGACACCTGCAAGGTAAATTGCTTGACTGGGCAGTCAAGTAAAATCATTAGATCCCCCCTCCCCCACTTAAAGTTTTAAATTGAGATCTCTGCTGATGGCTACAGTGTCTTGGAGGTCCTTACTATCAAGGCTGCTGAGCTTCAGAATGTCGATAGACATGATCTAGATAAGCTAGCGCTGAGGAAAAAAAAAAGAAGTAAAATTGCTCCCCTGAGGATGTTCTGTTCTTAGACACAATAGGGAGAATATTTCTGTCTTTCCCTCCTGGCTATTTGTCCTCATTGAGGATCAGATCAAGCCAGTCAAGTCCCAGACCTCCCAGAGGCCTCTTTCCCCTTTAGCACTTGCAGATGTGAGCCAGGCACACTTTGTTTGGTGCGGGATTTGGTGCTCTGGTAATCTCTATTTAACCCACTTGCATGGCTGCTTGGCGCATATGCCTGCTTGATGGATTGCCACACATACAGTGCAAAGGGACCTGCTCGTCGTGTGAACTGCAAAGATTGGACTTCAAGAGGTGGTGCATAAATAGCAGTTATTTTGTGCCTGTGGGAGTCCACTCTTTTCCATGGTAGCATTCCCACCACCCGTAGTTGTATCCAGCTGAACCACGGCAGTGTTTGTGAGTCTGGGGATAAAAACTAAATGCACCAAACCAGAGCAGATCTGCAGAGGAGGAGCAATAAGACACATCAGGGTTTTGCTTTTCATGAGAGACAACAAAAAGAAAAAGATTATGTCAACATTTAAAAAAAGGAAAGTGTTTTTCTTTTCTGCACTAGATATTTTCCTGTTTTTGCTATCCCAGGAACCACTAGGCAGGATCTGAAATGTGCTGGGACTGATGAGGGGTGAGATCCTCAGCTACTTCCCTAGCCTCTTCCTGCAAAGTAGAGGAGCAGGAGAGACAAAAAGGGGGTCTCTGAGCCCATCTTCAGCTGACCAAAGGCTTTCACTGTGGAAATATTGTAGAAAATGGCCATAAGCCTGGTCTCTGAGAAACACTGTGGGGACATGCAGAGTAGGTAGGGGAATGTGGGGGATGTGGGAAATCCTTGGGATTGTCTGTATTGCAACAGGGGCCACAGAGCAACCTAAAGCTATCACAGCATATATCTGTACAGACTGTGTTGAAACCCCCTTGAAACACAGGCTTTGGCTTCTGAGAACAGGAGATGGGAAGTAATTTAGCTTCATCTTTTTCTTTGTTAAAGCTCTGAAAATTATCACTCAAGACTGGTGTTATAAAAACTACCTATTCATATTGCTGGTATCTATTTACAGGCATCTGAGAGACAAGCATTTGCTTAGGTTAGCATAGGACTCCTGCTGCCTTGTGACATTTGGAAACAGGGAAAGTTCAGCTGCATTTCAGAGCTTCCAGGCAGAGTGAACAGGGATCCTCAGATCTCATCTTCCTGCTCTAATAAAAAAAAAGAAAAATCAGAGATGTTAAAATAATGATTTTACTAGTGAAAAAAAACTTTTAGAAACTTTAGCAAATTCATAAATAAAATATCCCAGCTAGGATTCTGCAATGCGGCTAGAAAAAGCAGGTCTTCAGCCATATCCCAGCCCAAAGCTGTGCTTAGTGTGGTTGAGGAACCTGGTTACTGATGCCTGCCTAGCGTCTACCTGAGCCAGGAGACAACCCTGTTGGAAACGTGACTCCTGCCCTGTTGTACTGGATGTGGTATCAACACCTCTGTCTCCTTCTTACCTCATTTTGTGTTTTTTTTTGACAGAGGCAGTGGGCAGCGATCGTTCCCGAAATTTGTCAGCAACCACAGCAGCAGCTGCATGCACTGCCTGTTCTGCCTGGTCCTCTGCTCCACAGCTGGAGGATGATAAACACCCCCAAATGTAGCCACGCTGATCAGCTCCCACTGCCTGAAAGGTGGTAACAAGCAGGGACAGAGCTGATGTGGTGCCCTGAAATCCTGCGGCTCTTAACCTTTGACTTCGTGCCCTGGCTCCTGTTCCCCATGGGGGAGAGGAATGCTTCCCTTCCCCTGCGGGCTCTGTGTTTTTAACCATTTGTTAAAATTTATTAGATGCAATCTCCATTCTCGGCTGTGCCAGCGCAGAGGCCGAAATCCAGGATAGGTGTGGATGCCTCTCAAGATCCCTCCTGACACATCATCAAACCTGAGCTTCAGTACAGCAGCTGCAAGCTGCCGTGATTCAAGGACAGGAGTTGTCGCAAAAGCACAAACGTGGACCTGTCAGCCTAAGGCTGGTACAGTCTCAAAACAGCTTAAAAAAAGAAGCTCTCTGAAGAATGAACTCAGATACCTACACAGATCAGCCTTCAGTGTTGGAGAGGGAGCTGTGCTGAAGCACCTCATGTAGGGTTTGGGAGTTCAGAAGGGATCTGGTGCCTACGCCTCAGCTGAGATCTTGAACTGCCTTCGCTTAAGGTTATTTTGGAAAATGCTGTCCCAGATCCCCAGGCACAAAACCCTCTGGTACTGTACTTCAAAGGCCATACCTCTATGTCTCGCTGCAGAGACTAAGAAGCAGGGCAAAGATCGGTGGACTTGAAAGTGTTGTTCCTAGCGTGGAACCCTGCTACAGCACCATCAGGCGCTTCAGTAGCTTCAAATCATGTATCCAGACATGTTTCCTAGACCTCCAGAGAGGAAGACACTTTTCTGAGGTGGAGGCGGGTTAGCAGCACTCAGAGAAGAGCAACCCTTAGCCTGCGCTCATCTCCTGTGAGGACATCAAGGAATGTGGAGAGACATCATCAGGAAACATCTTGAGCACGTAGATGACAACTGAAATAGCAAATGTGACAAGGTTTTCCAGTTGAACTTTGAAAGGCGTGTGTGGCCCTGTGAAGAGAGAGGAGATAGTGTCATGCTGAAGGGTTTCCCTTTCCCTCAGTAAAACAGGAAGACAGCCAGGTGGAAGGCAGCCCACAAAGCAGGAGGTAGCAAATGAAGACTGAAGGAAGGATGCAATGGATTAAAAGCACAAGTGTTGGTACCATGTGTGTGCGTGGGGAGTGGTGTCGCTGCGACTTTTCCAGGAAGATTCCTTGAATGACCCAGAAACCCCGCTGAGCACATTCTGAAAACCATCTTCACTCAGGCCATGAGAAACAAGGCTTTAGGCATGCAAAACACATCGAGGCTTTCACAGCTGGGGAAAAGTTACGAGCAATTGAATCATCCCCTGCCCAAGAAATTCTGGGCTGGCAGGAGACTTATTTGTTGATTTATTTATATGAGAATTCTTCTCTGCCTATTCCTTGTTTAGTTTTGTTTTTTAGCTTAGATCACCTGATATGTTCATGAAGAAAGAATATTTCCCCCCTCGCCCCAGATTCTTGCAGAAGAACAGTAGAGCCTGGCGTTCGCCGATGAATGTCATATGTTCTGCACTCCCTGGAGTTTCTTTACAATGGTGTCTTAAACTGGCAAAATAATCAGAAACACAGCAAAGAGGGGAGTACAGCGAAGGGAATTACAGTTCCTTTATGCAAGAGGCGTGGGTGGCACTAAGTTTCTGACTCCCGAGCAATCATAGCAAGGTAAAAACATGTGCAAAGGAGTGCCTCACTCAGCAGATAGTCCCCACGGGATCTTCCATGAAAGGGGCTCTTTGCAGGGTGTCTGAGAGAGGGAGTTGGTCCATGTTCCCCCACATGGGGAACGAGCAGCCACTCATCCTGCTATGGGAGGGAGCAAAAGGGGTGAGATGCCTCCTATTAGAGAGAGAAACAGGAAAAATCAAAGAATAGGCAGCAAGCAGAGAAATGGAGACTGCGTTTAGTGAAGGGTCTTTCTGGATGAACGCACCCTGCACTAGAAGGCCACCCTGCCAGCCATCTCAGCAAAAAGAAATACTGAATAGGCTGTGAAAACGGTGTCTTTTCTGGGCCCTAGAAAGGTCCTTACAGAGCAAGGTTCTGGCTTACTGGCATTGGATAGCATGAAGGAAGCCCGGCGTCCCCAAAACCCTCTTCATTCTCTGTTTGTCAGAGCTTTGTTTCCTGTCCTCTGCAGGAGGTGACAGACCTTGCATACCAGTGGGGTTTGTCAACCCATCCCTTCCACCAGGCAGGTGAGCTCAGTGCTTCCACCCAGCATTAAACCAAGATTAAGTCCCCTTCTTTGTGGTTTCAGTGAATAAGCAAGAGCGAGCGAATAAAGGAGCTGATTTATGATCCTCCATTTTCCCCTCCGAGATGGGCAGAGGGGTTCTGCCCGTATGAACAAGAGGGGATATGGTGGTCAATTCCCTGGCCTTTAATGTCACCCAGGTCCTGTAGAGGGTTTTGGCACTGATGGTGGGTGTTTGTAGCAAGGGTCTATCCCCATTGCAAAGGATACCCCCCAGACACATGTTTTTCGAGAGTTGGTCTCTCTGCATCCCTAAGCAAGCAAAATTATTATTCCTGTTTTTCCCACTGGGGACCTGGATTCCAGTGGTATGAGCTACACTGTCAGTTCAGTGCTGGTTGGAGCCTGCTCTCATGACCAGTCCTATTGCACCATCTCCATTCTTGCCCCATCCTGGCCCTATGGAGGAGAGTTTCTGTCAATCAAGAAATTCTGTCAGTCACCAAACTGTGCAGGACCAAGACCTTGTATGGACAATATGGATCTAGAGCTGATATGCCAGGCTAGCAGACATTTGGATCTGTTCAGCACAAACCCTCTTTTCCCTGTAGAGCCACCAAAGGACAGCAAGGACTGCTGCTGGCCAAGGTGTGTCAGCCAAGGGTAGGTGAGTAACAGACACCGCACGTTACGAGGGTTGTTTGTTGGCGAAGCTGGGTGGGAGGGCCCAGTGGTGAGAATTACAGGCTTTGGGGAAAGTGAATGCAGGGGTGTGATAGAGAGGGAAGCTGCAGATGAAGCCTGAAAGAAGAGAAGGCATCCCAGCACCTGGTTTTTACTAGCATATTAGTATCTGATATTCATGTTCTCTGAGATTCATCCACTTCACCAACCAATGACTATTACTAACACTTCCTGTTGCAGAGAATAATATTGACAAAGGAAAGAGAATGTCAAGAAAGTACTTTTTAATGGTTATTTATTTATATTGAATGGTACTAGAGCATTATTAAATATGATGTGAATAGTACGATATTGCACCGTTGTCTTCTTTTCCAGGAAAACACAGCAGACTTTGTAATGGAGAATGTATCAGTTTTACTTGTTCTCATTTCAAGGGTACTCCCTTCAGTCTTCATCTGACCCAAATTCTACAAGAGAAGTTCAACCAAAAGCATTTCAGGTCTCTGAGACAGGTGGTTGCATTATGGAGTGAAGGGAAGAGACATAAGGATACGGGAGAATACAGCCTACACTCCATAGTCTGGTGGCATCTCTAGCAGCAAGCTGTCATTTTGGTGACATGGTAACCATCCCTACTGAGATTGCTCTGCAAAGCTGCTGGCCACAACTCTGAAGTGGGGTGGTGATCAAAACACAGGGCAGGCAATCAGTTCTCCATCACAATGGAGAGGGGAATGCCACAAGCAGTCTTGGTGCAACAGCAACCTGCATTGCATGGTCATGCCTAAACTAGGCTGCTGCTGGCTGTGCTGAGTGCTGTGGAGGTCTACTGGGTGACATGATGAGGTCAAATCTGCAGGGTGCAGCATATCCACTCCAGCTCTGTTGGGCCAGCCAGCTCCTGCACACTGTCCTCCCCTCTGGGAAGAGCCAGGACAAAGCTCTCCTGGCAGCAGCACGGTAAGAGAGGGACCTTCTGTGGGAATGTGGTGTCACAGTCTCTCCCAGTAGGTTCTGGAGGCCATGAAAACTTTTGAGAGAGACCTTTTTCAACTTTCTTCTTCTTGAAGAAGGATGAGTTTCTTAGGACTGCATGTGATGGGAAGCAAGCGAGGGCAGTAGCTTGTGACCCTCTGCAATACAACCCACTGCATCTTCTGGGGCAAAGGGGAGACACCCAGGAGCAGCACCAACAGGGTAAAGAAGCAACAAAGTCTGGTCTTCCTAACCATGTGTATACTGTTTCAGCCCCTGCTTCTGCCAGTCCCTGTAAGCTACAAACCACTGGGAAAAAATGTATGAGCTCTCACTGAGGCACTAGGTGACCTGATCCAGTGGGATCAGGTGAGGAAACTACTCTAGTCTCTTGGTTCTTCCTTCTCTCTCCAGATCAGAGGAGAAGGGATGGGGCTATCTGACAGGAGTCCACTTATGGCTAATCCACAAGCCTGGGAGAAGCTAATAGGCCCAAGTTTGGTTTCTAGTGCTCTCACTGACTTACTATCATTTGATCAAGGTATGTGACATCAGCTAGCTGTAACTTTGGGGTTTTTTTTAACAAGGGACCCACCTCCTAGAAACATGAAAGCACTTTTAAGACACTTCTGAGAAAGCATTGCAAAAAATGTAGCATATTAGAGTACAAGCCAAATCCATCTCCGTGTAACAAATCACATTCACAAAGGTGTTGCTTAAAGTGCAACGTGAAGTTTACAAGCCAATAGCTCAAGAAAAGCTTAGAAAGAACTGCCATGGCCAAAATGTACCTGAAACGCCCATCCCACTAAAAGACACTGTCACCCTCAAAAAAGAGGGACAGCTCTGCTTGGTTACAGTGTCTGAAAGCCTCTACAGTGCCTGTACAAGGATTAATCCTGCCATCCTCTTCCCTTGACAGAAACCCCAGGGATCAGGAGGGCAGAGTATGAGACACATGGACTGACGCTGCCTGAGCACTCTGCTTGGTATCACTGTGTCACACCAGCACATCATTCCTCCCCTCCTCAGGCCCTGCATTTTCAAGACCAAGCTTCTCAGCCACTCTGCTGCATTGTCAATAGGGATCTGGTGCAGGCCCCAGGAGACAAAGCAGGGAGGAAAAAGGGAAAGA
>NW_010156882.1:29933-30686 GCF_000695765.1 Mesitornis unicolor
AATCTTATTAAATGGAGCGAGGCACTTCTCTCGGTCTCTGATCACGTTCCAGGCTGATTGGAGGTGAAATTACACTGGGAGGAGGGGAAGCCCCCTCCCCTGGGACAACCCAGAGGCTCTTACACAAACTTAATTTCAAGCTCTGTTGAAGATGGTGTTTGTCCTTTTTTTTGGTATGCATTCAATTTAATTCCTCAGGCAGACGTGTGAAGATGAGAAAGGCAGACCTTTGACTGTGAAGGCAGCCTGGTGCTTGTTTCTTACAGATCCAGTCTCACATTGTTTTCCCCCATCACTGCCCTCAATAAATCAGTGTGCAGGGGTTGGTAAAATGCCCGCCACCTCCCTTCCATGCTTCGGCGGAGACAGTTTTTTGTTTGGTCGGGTTTTTTTTTGCATTTAAACAATCCTATTCATTTTTAATTCACTACACCCCCTAGCTTTTGACAGGTCTGTTTAAAACAGGAGCACTGTGACCTTGAAAAGGCTCAGACCCACTGGCACCATGATCTGTACTCTGCTCTCCAGCCCCGATTTGCTGTAAGAAAAAGGCTCATGGTGGTTTCTGACTTCAGTGACAGTGGCTGAAGTGGAAGGAGAGCAACTGCATTTGGTTTTGGAAGGCTCCTGAAGGAGACATTCCTGGAGATTCAGCTCTCCCAGCCTGCACAGAAACACATGCTGTTTGGCTCCTCTGCCGATAGTTGATCTGGCTGGTTGCTTGTTAGTTTTCCAGAGTTGAGAGCATAAATA
>NW_010156883.1:0-795 GCF_000695765.1 Mesitornis unicolor
CCCCCAACTCCCTCCTCTCCTCACTCTCGCAAACGCAGCCCAGGCGGGAGAAGGGATGGGCAGAAAAAAGGAAATACGGCAAATTTGGGCAGAAACCGCTTAATAGAGGGCTTGCTGAAAGCAGGCGGAGGATGAGCGGGGCAGATGCGTGTGCCCAAGGACGTTTGTTCCCAAAGGGAGTAAAAGCGGAGAAAATAAATTGACCCAACTAAGTGCTTTTTATTCATTTTTATTTTATTCTTTATTTTTTTCCCCTTATTTTCCTACCCCCCGGGTGAAAAGGCGCTGAGTTCCCGGAGCTGCTCCTGATCTCCTTCATCTCCCTCCCAAAGGCCGAGTTTTGCCAAACCTGTTTGACTCCGGCTCCGGCCCGGGATAAAAACCTCCCAACCTGCGCTCCCGGCTCCGCACTCGCGGATCCTCTGCGGCCGTGCAGCTCGGAAAGAAATACGAGAGAGGAAATAGTTTCCATCGGCGGATTACTATCTGCCTTAATATCTGCTAGATTTAATCACCTCGTTAAATGATGGAAAAGGGAGGGGAAGGGGGAGAAAGGGCTTTTAAAGCGATGTAACCTGAAATAATGTTATTGCGGGTTAAATTTGCATCGGGTGTGTGCGTATATTTATGTGAGGAGAGAGATAGAGCTGGCATGCGCTATACAGAGCTATAAGATTAAAAGATTAGCATTGGCGTCCGCAGAAATACATTAGGTGTTCAAGCTGATATGTTTCAGTGCGTATATATATAATATATATACACATTTGTATAATGGCATGTGCATATTATCGTGTA
>NW_010156884.1:0-214 GCF_000695765.1 Mesitornis unicolor
GCATCAGCCCCAGGACCCAGCACCGGTCCCAGTCCCGGTCCCCACCAACGCCCGGCGCCGGCCGTGGCACAATAAATTTGTGATGGACCCCATGGCCCCTCCCCCTTTGTCACCTCCCCCCAATCAGAGGAGGCGAGGCCGGGCTGGTGGGCTGGGTTTATTCATTAATTAAGTCATTAATTATTAATTAATTGACAGTAATTAGGACGACACA
>NW_010156885.1:0-394 GCF_000695765.1 Mesitornis unicolor
CCCTTTATGTTCCTGGCCAGATTTCATTCCATCTTTGCTTTAGCTTTCCTAACCCAATCCCTGGCTGTTCAGACAACTTCTTCGTAATCTTCCCAGCTAACCTGTTTTTGCTTAGATTTTTCCTTTTGCACTCAAGTAAGTCCAGGAGCTCCTTGTTCATCCATGCAGACCTTCTGGCATTCTTGCCTGCCTTCCTCTTTCTTGGGGTGCACTGCTCCTGGACTCAGAGGAGACGGTCCTTGAATATCAACCAGCTTTCTTGGGCCCCTCTTCCCTCCAGGGCTTTATCCCATGACACCTTGCCTAGCAGATCCCTGAAGAGACTACAGTCTGCTCTCCTGAAGTTTTCAATGTCCTAAGGATCGTCACAGAATCACAGAATATTAGGAGTTGG
>NW_010156886.1:0-522 GCF_000695765.1 Mesitornis unicolor
AGCCAGCATGCCCAGGGCAAGGTGTTGACACAAAAGCCGCTTTTGAGTTCTTAAAGGCTGCCTGGAATCCAGGGGTCCATAGCAGTCAGCAGTTGAGAATTCATAGTCTGCAGCATCCGACCACGCCCAGGAGCGCTGTCAGCTCTCGTACAGTTCTTGGTTCTGGTGTTTGGTGAATTTCTTCTCTTTAATCTCCGTTGTCCTTGTTCAACCTCAAAACTCAGATAAATCATTGGACTATTTTGAACCCCTGAAATACATTTTGCATCCAGTAGTGGGGCTTTCCCACTCAAAGGGGAATATCGCCTGGCTCTCTTTGCCTAGAGATTTGCAGAACAAAGCATCCCCGAGATCAAGTACAGTAAACTTTTCTTTTTGACCATCCTCTTTATGGATATGCCCAATTATTCCATATATATCAATAACTGACATTTTCCTGTGTATTTAGATTTCTATACAGAATCATAAAAGCATCAGTGTGGGAACATAAAGGAATGAGGAAGTGTGGCAATACAGCAGGAG
>NW_010156887.1:0-7349 GCF_000695765.1 Mesitornis unicolor
GCCCCGCCTCTGCCCCACGGTGTGCGGCACGGGTGACCGTGTACCCCGCCGCCAGGCAGCCGGCAGCGCCCCTGCCTTTTAGGGCGTTTATAATCTCATAAGCACATACCATCACGGAGGCTTACTTCATGCTTTCTTCTGCCTTCTTGTCCTCCTGCTGTAGTGAAGAGTGTTGGTTTCCAATTGTCGCTGCTGTTTTGTGGAATGTCAGAAAAAGAAACATCTTTTTGTAAGATAATCCGAGTGAAAACAAAATTAAGGATCAGTTATAGTTTCTCTTACTGTTTTTGCTCTTAAAAATTCATATTGTATTTTGAAAGCACAGTAGTGAGGAATTTTTTCAGTGATACATTTGTAGTTATCTAATTTTAGGCTACATATAAGTAATTTCACTAATTAAGACTATTGAAAATAGCAACTTTTTTGTGTTCTTTCCTACTAAGCCATCTATTCTTCAATCCACAGGGAAATTATGAGAAGATGAAAATGCTCATTTACATGCATGCTGAGCTATAGAACTTGCTCTTTACAGTGTGTGCTTCCTGCAAGTACACTTTACATTTTGCTAGATACTAATTCTTCTTGTGACCATCTACTGTAAAACAGTGATAAGATCTAAGAAATGATATGGTTATGATAGTATTAAGGGGCTTCGGTTTTATATTCTCAATGCTTTTGCTAACATTTTGGCTAGCAAAGGGAAGGAGAACAAAGTAATGGTGGTTGTCCATGGGGCTGTAAGTTGTAAAGTGAAGAAAGGAGCCTGGGGGGTCTTTGTGTTGAGTGGTAGGGAAGTAACAGTTACCTGGACACTAGGACATGGACAACTAGGACAGTTATTTAGGTGAGAAATGATGTCTAACTGAAACATGCTACCAAGGGCATTGGTTTAGTAGTATGTAGGCAACTGTAATACTTGGAGATAGAAAATATGTATGCAAAACAAATGCAATGTAAGTAAATGGTGTTAAAATGACTCTGTGACAGCAAGTCAAAAGAGCTCTATAGAGGAGTGTCCTTTAATGCGAAGTCATTGCCTTTGAGCATGTACTATTCAATCTGACTTTGAAATTCAGCATTACTTCATCAGGTAATCGGTTGCCTACAGGCTGCATAAAAAAGTTTTGTTGTGAGGCCAGCAGTAGAGTTTTAGGATCAGTAATGATTTAGAAAAGCACAGTGGGCTTCTTTTTAAGGACACATCCAAAACTGAACTGAACAGGGCAGGGCAGTTCTCCCCCAGATAGCGTACAGCTCCCGTGTTGTCTTGGGTCAGACCACGGATCTTGGTCAGCCGGGTGGCAGTGGCTGCCGTGTCCTCAGATTCGGCGAGAGCCTGGACTGGGCCACCCTGAGATTCTTCTACTTGTGGCACAGGAAAGGTGTGACCTCACTGTGGCACTATTGCCTTTGAGTTGTCGTGCAGGGTGACAGTGGTGATACAAACATAACTGCTAGTACTGTGCTCGTTGGGTTTTTTAATTACTGCATTTTTGCAGACAAGATACATAGATGGGTATGCTGTGGGTATTAGAACTGATTTTCACTTTAATATGTTTTTGTTATTTCCTTATTGGGCATTATACAGAAAATAGTAGTGTGGTTTTTAAGTACTGAAATTAATAATTGCAGACTATTTAATGGATTTTAATTTTCCCCTTGTTAGAAAGCAACACTGTTCTGTGAAGAGATTGAGTACTGCTTTAACATACTAGCACACCAGCTTTTTAGTAGAAAACGTGTCAAAACTGCAAGCCAAAGAGATTCCATTCTTTCAAGATGCAGTAGTTTTGAATTATTCTTACAAATATAGTTTGAAACTCTTCTGTAACAAAACCAGTCTGTTCTTTTTGGCAGTGACATTACTAATTCACTACCTGCATTGGTTACCAAATGTTAAAAAAACACGGAAAGCATTATGAAAATTCACATTTAGAAATAGTTCAGAGATTTGATGTGCTCCTTGTGATCATCTTCACAGGTAAATATTGAATGTTTTCCATGTAGGGTCATATAAAGAGAAAAGAGGGGGTTTTGTAACTTTGGGACTAAAAGATCATATTGTACGAAAAATGTAAGTATGGACTCAAGTGGGAAGAAAAACAGAATTAAAAATAGGAGAAAATAGGATTTTGAAGATATATACCAGTTTTGGAATTGAATGAGAATTTTAAATGTGTCCCTAAAATAAGATTTGTCATAGCTTAAAATTAGCATGTTACTTGATTATTTTTTTTTTAATAGGGATAATTGTTTGGAGAACTAATGTTTGCTCGTTATAGGAGTTAGAAAAAGACTTATTCTAGATCAGTAGATACATTCTT
Source organism: Mesitornis unicolor (assembly GCF_000695765.1). Classification (NCBI taxonomy): domain Eukaryota; kingdom Metazoa; phylum Chordata; class Aves; order Mesitornithiformes; family Mesitornithidae; genus Mesitornis; species Mesitornis unicolor. Next base: position 2,325 of record NW_010156887.1, read on the forward strand.
AGCAGCACGTCTATAGAGCTGAAAAGCAACTCATTGCAACTTTGTTGTATCCTTTATGGCAGACTGTACTGTATAAATGTTTGTTCCTAAAAGAAAGGTGACATTAAGTATAACTTGCAATGCTAGATTAAATGATACAGAAATTGTGTACATAGCTCAGAACTGTCTGCTTTTCTGAATAATCTACTTTTAAGAAGTGTAATATAAAATCAAATAATTGAGCAGTTTGGGGAGTGGGGAGGGCGCTCATGAAGTTTCATAAACTCTGTAATTATTGAAAGGATTAAAAAAAAAAAAAGTTAAAATGACCTTTCCCATGCAGGTGTGCTGTTTTCTGGCTCCTCTAAGAAGATAATTTATAAATTTTACAGTTTTGAGCTACTTGAGGTACATTGTAGCACCTGATTTTTTTTCCGTATCTCTAAATTGAGATAGTGTCTACAGATAAATCGTTATTTTTATTAATTTTACAGCACTCTAAGACAACATAACACCAGAATTACATTAGATTTAAGAAATCTTACTAAATAAGAGAGGGTCTGAACTAACTTCTGTTGAGATTAATGATAAAGTGCCTGCTTATGACAATGCAAGTGCTACTGGCTTTGGTTTTGGCCGAAATCATGACTGATTACATGATGCCTTAAAGCATCAAGATTAGTCTGAAGAACCTTCCAGAAAATTCTGTTGACCCTTGAAGTTGATTTCTGAATTAATGTAATTGTAACCATAGAAGAAAACCATCTCATGCCCAGTTCTTAAAAATGCCATTAAAGTTAATGTGAAATGCTGTTTACTTGAAGATTATTGTCTCCTGTATATTAATAAAAGTAAAAGGGCAACTGTCTGTGCCCTCTGGTGTGAATTTCTTTTCCAATTAGTACTTCTGATCAACCTTTGATTGGAATAAGAGTTGACAAAGAAAAAGGTGATTATTTTTCCTGCAGTCTAGGGGACCCTTCCAGCATCCATTCTGGATAAGAGTATTTGAGCTGGCTGCTGTAGTTGATATCGTGTGTGTTTTGTGTGTGCGTGTCCTGATTAAACTAATAGCTTAGAGAGACCACAGCAAGTGTAAATCTCATACCAGATCTTGTCATGATTTTTGTTAATTGGTTATGTTATCGTGGCTTTGTTTTCCCCATGTGTTGTGTTTAGTGAAAGAAGTTAAAGACCTGGCAAAGTTTATGCGAATTTAATGGTTATTGTACATTCAGTATAATTGTGTTTCCATAAGAAATTCTCTTGTATAAACTAGAATGAAACTATTTCAGTGTCACTGTTGCATCAGGAATATTAAATGAGCTCTACATTCCTCAGTCCATTTTATTAACACTTGAGACTTTTCTCCCCCAGGTTTGCATTCACCGTGTTAGATCGTGCAGCAGCATTCGCTTTATAAAATCAAAATATGTGTGCGTGTTTGACAAATCTGCCCTCAAGTTTAGTCATCAACACCGATTATTCAGAACATCTGCTGGTAATATTTTTCATAATAAAATAACATATTTTATTTTGCTATTTTCTGAGTGTCATGTTTGTGTCTGACTGGTGTGTAGATTATTTTTGATGCATTCAGATTTTTCTGTCTGATATTTAATATTAAACATGCTGTGTTTTCTTGTTGTTTGTTTTAAGTTTCATGTGGCCAAATTGTCCAGTTTAAGCTTTCTGACATTGGAGAAGGGATTACAGAGGTGACTGTAAAAGAATGGTAAGCTTTACTTTGTTAGAAATATACTAAGAAATCAGCAAGTAGTTAACAGCTATATTATCAATTATTTAACTGAGACTAAATTTTCTGGGTTACTAGTGAAGTTTCTCAAGTTTAATTTTCCACATTTTAAAACCTTGTATATACTGAGCTTTACGTTATGTTTATTTGCAGTCTGGTTTATTTGGGAGTGGAAAAGGTGGAAGGAATGGGATGCCCTAACTGCACCTGTATATGGGCTTTCCTTCAGTGATTAATGTTTTCAGAGTGCAGGAGGTCTGTCTTTTATTATACTTACGTAGGCTGAACTTTAGAAACAAATGACTAGTCTGAAGAATCCACATAATTTTATCCTATACCCCTTCTCTGTTGACTCTAGTAAAAGATTTGAACATTAAAATTGTTTATGAAAAGCTGATGATGAACAGATTAAGCAAAATCAAATTGTACAGTGAAGGAAGGCAGTCCTAAAATGCCTCATTCTTTGTTCAGATAGGTGGAAGTACCTCTCTTGGCATAGAAGACGGTGTTTCCCACTTTCAGTTTCTCTTCCAAAACTGATCATATACTGATCCTGACAATTTGAAACTGAGAGCTTCCTAAAGTTCAGACTAAGCTGGGCTCATTCTTAATTGTAGATGGCTTATCATCTGTCAAGAAAACTCTGCTTTGGTAAAGTATAGTAAGAATATATGTGTGATGGTATTCTGAATAGTGTAATTTCATACAACAAAGGGTTCAGGAGCAGTCAAGCAAAAGATGAATAGCAAACATAGCCATTATGTAGAATTTGACTTCTTATCTGGAATGCACTTCCATGTTGTGGGGACGTACATAACTGAACTTACCAAAATGATACACAACACAGATTTTTACACTTAATATGTTTTATACTAGCTTGTGTCTTTTCTCTTAGGTATATAAAGGAAGGTGATAGCGTGTCTCAGTTTGATAGCATCTGTGAAGTACAAAGCGATAAAGCTTCCGTTACCATTACTAGTCGTTATGATGGCATCATTAGAAAACTCCATTACAACTTAGATGAAATTGCTTATGTTGGAAAACCATTAGTGGATATTGAAATCGATGCTTCAAAAGGTATTGTAAGCCTTTTTTTCCTCTTTATGAAGTCAAGAAAGTTAAGTAGAAAAAACTGTAATGTTTTATTAGAATTTAAAATCTCAAAAGCCAGACGTTTCCTAATGAAAACTTAGCTTAAACCAGCAGCCTTTAGGATGCTATATTCCCATCCACAGTAGCTCAGTGTACGTGTTATAAACTTCAGCTGTAACAGAAACACAGAATGATTTAGGCTGGAATGTAACATGCTTAGACTGTAGTAAAGTTGAAATTTTCCTTTTTGTTTGCAGGTGTTTCCCCAGAAGAAGATGTTGTTGAAACACCTCCTATGTCTCATGAGGAGCACACTCACCAAGAGATAAAAGGTCACAAGACGTTAGCAACCCCTGCAGTTCGTCGGCTGGCCATGGAGAACAACGTAAGTTTGCATTTTATCCACCCTTTATGTAGCAGTTTGACTGACTAGGGGAACACTGATCTAGAGGAAAGTGCACTGAGAAATGACTTGTTTTCAAATACATTTCAAATGTGTAAAAACTGTTGTAAAGATTAAGAGAGTGCATTTTGATGATTATGGTGGAAAGGAGAAGAATTACTGGGCTTAAAATGCAGCTAGGATGCTTTAGGCTGAGGCTTGAGAAAACCTTTTTAGAATGAAAATATTTAATGAAGTATCAGAATAGATTGCTGGGACAGAGGAAGGAGGAGGGAAAAATGGAATCTCGGCTTTAGCTGCCTTGTTCTGTTTTTCAGATTTGTATTAGAGCACAGGATGTACTAGGTGATCTTCTAAGCGCTTTTAAAATTATTTTTTCCTGTGAATCTATGAATATTCCATTGGTTTTGAAAGCTTATGGTGCATTTTTAGGAGAAAAATAAAACAGTAAGTAGGGAAAATTAAGTGACACATAGCTTTCCTCAAATTAATATTTCACTATTGATCCTGTGAGGTAATTAAGAGGTAAGTAGTATTCGTAGTTCCTTCTCAAAGTATGCAAGTAGACACTTAGTGGGCCTTCTGGATGACTTGAATGATGTTGAGTAATAAATCATAGAAAGGGAAAGAAAACTGTAGATATGTGAGATCAATAACTGGAATAATTTTAAACTGTAGCTCACAATATAGGATATTTTAATATAGCTGTAAAACAAGTGTCATAGTTGGTTATGTACTTTTCAGATTAAATTGAGTGAAGTTGTTGGAACAGGGAAAGATAACAGAATCCTTAAAGAAGACATACTCAATTATTTGGCCAAACAAACAGGAGCTATTTTACCTCCATCACCAAAGGCTGAAATTATCCCACCCTCACCAAAATCAGAGACTGTGCCAGAGACTCCAAAGGACAAAGCACGCAAAACTGTGCCTGTTTCCAGACCCATTGTGTTTTCAGGAAAAGATAAAACTGAACCTATAACAGGTAAATAATGAAATACAATATTTCAAGACCATGTTCACTGTAGACTACCAGTAGATGTTACTGTATTGGGTTTTCTGTGAGGGGTTTTTGGTTGTGTCTTTGGTAATGGGGGAAGGGCTATGGAGATGGCCCTTTAAGAAGCTACCTGAAAAGTTCCCCCTTTGCCTTTGTCAGACCCACCTCTGACCGGGGCCAAGCCAATCAGTGCCCCTGCGAATTCATGTATTTAAGGGGGGTGCAGGGCATGCCTCGCTCTCTCTCTGGCACCGGCCCTGACCAGCACAGCCCCAGGTGCAGGTGGGACGGACCTGGCCTGGCCCAGCTGGGCTTGGCCGGCCCTGACCACAACTTAAGCTTAAGCCCCGCTGCAGCTTCATCCCAAAAAAAAGAGAGAGCCAGGATCTCCATAACCATCGTAGGAGACCTGCAGCAGAGAAAGGAGTGGGGCCCAAAGAGAACAATTTTGAAGAACACCAAGGTCGGTTTGAAGGAAAGAAAGGAGAGGGAGGAGGAGGAGGACATAGAACCCAGGTTTCCCCTTTCCAATCCGTGGCGAGAGCCGGGTCGACTTGGCGGTGTGTGAGGGAACTGTGGCCATGGGCAGACCCAGATTGGGGTTCTGTGGACTTGGGCTGAAGCAGTTTTGTGTGTGAGGGAAACTGCAGCTGCAGGCAGACCGAGATTGGACTTTTGAGTCCCCTATGGAAAGGGGGTCACGTGGAAGCAGAGAGAGACACTGGGCTGAGGTTTTTTTTTCCCTTCTCCTAAGAGGCACGTGGCGGGAAGAGCAACCGCGCCTCAAGGGAAAGA
>NW_010156887.1:7380-23719 GCF_000695765.1 Mesitornis unicolor
GGGGGAAGGTGAAGAAACCGGGAACAAAAGCTGAGCCCGGGAAGAAGGGAGGGGTGGAGGGAAGGTGTTTTGATTTTGAGATCTGGTTGTATCTCCCATTGTTCTACTTTGATGTTGGTAACAATTAAAATTCCTTTGTTTTTTTTATTCCTTATGATGAGTCTGTCTTCTGCCTGTGACCTGTTTAAGTGGTGAGAAGCCATCCCAGTCCTTATTTTGACTAGCCCTTTTTTTGGGGCATCGTGGTGCTCAGTTATGCACTGGGCCTAAACCACGACAGTTACTCAGTGAACACGTGATTCCTTTTGACGGGAGTTTGTTTCATGTTATTGTCATACAAGTGAGCAGTAGGAAAATATCCTCTGTAAGAAGCTGTTGCATGAAATTTCTATTTTATAAAGTAATTGTTCATGTTTTGGTTGGATGGAGTTGGGCTGCAAGCTGCACTTGGGTCATTTTTGATGAGTGTATGCTGAATGTATGCTGAAACGGGTAGAGATTCTGAAGTGCAGTTTTACCCTGTCCTCTTTTTGTTGTCGTTGGGTTTTGTATTGTTGTTTGGTTTTTTTAAAAGTCATGTAATTTGTGTAATGGAAAAAATAATTTACATTTCACCGTGAATTCCCAGCAGCTCATTTTGTTCATTTAAGAAATCGGTTAATATTTTCCAGGTTTTCACAAGGCAATGGTGAAGACAATGAGTGCAGCCCTGAAGATACCCCACTTTGGTTATTGTGATGAGATTGATTTGACTCAGCTTGTTCAGTTGCGAGAAGAGCTGAAACCTCTAGCGGAAAGTCGTGGAGTTAAGCTTTCCTTTATGCCTTTCTTCATAAAGGTGAGACGTGCAGCAGAGCACTGTATGAAGTACTTATGCAGATTTTGCCAAAATCAGCTCAATGATTGTTTTAAGTTTGAAGCACCTCTGTATCAGCTGAATAACTGCATTGGCATTTGAACCACTTACCAATTTCCTGTTGAAACTGTAGCTATGGTTACATAAAATTATGGACTTTTAAAAAAATATTAATGGGGAAGGGCAGCAGATAAAGCATAACACGTTATGGGGCTAAGCATCACTGGGTATTTAAATTACACAAAGTGTATTTTGGAAACTCAGTATTTTTGAGCTCCATTAAAATGAACCTTATACGAAATGCGTTGTCATTGTATTATTACTATTATTATTTATTATATTTATGTTGGTAATGAATCCCTCAGGTGAATGAGTACATCTCTTCTGGTGTTCACATCAGGCACTTGCGCTCATTTAGTTGCCATGGTTCCGTTTCCAACTGATGGCATCAATGAAGGCTGAGGCACTGCCTAAGCTATTGAGTGCATAGCTTAATCTGAAACTTCTGGTAATGCTATTTCAATTACGCTCCTGCTCAGTCTCTTTAGGGGGAATTAATATTACTTCCTTGTAATAATTGTCATCGAAGTGGAGAGCTGAAAATGACATTGCTGCTAAATCTCATAACTTTTGTGCTGGGATACTTGATTTGAATTGTGGAACAGAGATAACACATGCAGATTCAACTTCAGTTATACTTGGGAAAGAGATTATCACCTTTTATAAATATATATATATTTGGGTTTTTGTAAGTTGACTTTTTCTTCTGCTGTCTTAATAATGATAGAGTATCAACAGACAAGTTTCCTCAAATTGCATGGAGGAAATTCATACTGTTATTAATCTAAATTGTGTCCCACTGTTCTTTCCTTTCCATGCACATCTCTGGTTATAAAATAGGATTTACTTTTTTTCTTGTATATTTAACAGGCAGCCTCTCTGGGATTATTGCAGTATCCCATTCTTAATGCTTCTTTGGATGAAAGCTGTCAAAATGTCACATACAAGGTTTGTAATCTACTGATAAAAGTTGTGAGCTGAAGATGTAAACCACTAGCAAGGGTTTTTCAGAATGTGTGAGCTAGTTGTAAGAGCCAAAATTACGGTCGTGTGCTGGAAAATAATTTGTGTGCCCACATTCTAAGACTGGATTTGACTTAGTAGTTATCTTATTTCGGTAGTTTAATGAGAGTCACTTTGTTATTCAGGCTTGCCTCAAAGATGTATATTATTATAGTGATTTCCTGTTTTTCCCCTGAAGATGGGCCAGGCATTTAAAATGAGAGCATTTAAAATCTAATACAGTAATTTGTTAGTAATGGCACAGTGTCAGTCGTTCCAAGGCTCAGCCCTTATAGTCGTATTTTAAATTGAGTTTTGACAGAAATTATCTGATTTTCATACAAGGTGCTGGATCGATGCTTCTGAGCAGTGAATGTCTATTTTCTTAAGTGATGTGTACATTCTCCTTGCAGTACAGACTCCTTCTTTTTGCTGTTTTATCCTTATCTCTTAGATGAATCCTTATATATTTCTTCTAGCAAACGAAAGGCAACTCAGGTTTGGTTTTTTGTTGTTGTTTTGGTTTGGTTTTTTAATTTTAGCATTCTCTTTAAAATCTACTGGTCATGTTTTGTTACCCATATGATCATTCTAAAGTGAAATGTTTTCAGTGCAAAATTGATTCCAGGATTTCGCATTTCCTGGATGTTAAATTGCCAGAATGAATTTGCACTTTGCAGATGTGGAAAGCTAGTATTTGAAAATTTACATCTCCTCCTCTCCTCAAAGTTGTACAAAGGAGTTGCTTACTACAGACAGCACTTTGTAGGTTAAAAAGATGATATATAAAGGAGACATCATTCAAGTGGTTTTTTTAATGTAAAATACATTTTAAGTTGACTGCTTATGTTAATATCTGGTTAATGAAACTTGTTGCAGGCTTTGCACAACATTGGAGTTGCTATGGACACAGAGCAGGGTTTAATTGTCCCAAATGTGAAAAATGTTCAAATCTGTAGCGTGTTTGAGATTGCTGCTGAACTAAATCGCCTACAGTCCTTGGGCTCTGCAGGCCAGCTGGGAACAAACGACCTCACCGGGGGAACATTCACCCTTTCAAATATTGGCACAGTAAGTACAGGAAAAATGAGAACTTGCATCTGAAAACTGCTTCTGAAATGAATACCTTAGTAAACGTTAATATGCAATGAACAAAACCTGTGGCAATTAATGTGAGAGGCAATCTGCTTTAAAAAAATAATTATTTGTTAACTAATATCCCCAGCTTTTTCTTTTCTAGATTGGCGGCACTTACACCAAACCAGTGATACTACCTCCTGAAGTAGCTATTGGAGCACTTGGAAAGATACAGGTATCTCAGCTGTCTCTCAGTGATCCGAGTGTTTAACTCTAAATCGCTAAGGTCATCTGTAATGAAAATGAAATGTGGACTGTCCCTTTGTTTTGTTATTCCTATATAAACATTTCTGGTTTGTGTTGCAGAAACCACATAGCTTGTGATTGAAACATTTTGTGATGTTTTTAGATGACTCTGCAGAGACACCAAATGTTTAAATGGAAGTCTCTTATACCAAAGGTTCAGATCTTTTCTCTAGAATCCAGTTATATTTCACTTGCATCTATGTTTGGCCTTCTAGTTATTTACAAACAACTTAAATATATTTTTACAAGTTTTGCAACGTGGCAGTAGCACTTTTGCTATATCAGGGAGAAAATTTGAGACTAAAAAAGTATTCTGATGTTGAAGCTGAATTTCCTGAGCCAGACCGCTGACTGCATACAGAACTCTGTATGGTGAAGACAGTTTCGTATTTTCTGAGTATCAGACTTCAATTCTTTAGACATTTGAGATCAATGCTGGAAATGAAATTATTACTACTTTAAACTGTTTTCATATGTTCTTCCTGTGAGCCTTTTGTATAGGGAATTCTTTAAGAAACCTGTCACTTTGAGTGCAATAAACTATTCAGGAAGTAGCTTTTGAGTCAAGAAAGGTTTTCGGTATTTCATTATTTCCACGATGGACAGTTTCTTATGTAGGTTTGCAATATATTCTACTCCACAGCACAAACAATAATGGGAAGGTCTTTTTTTTAATGTCACTACTGCTGTCTAGTTTAGCAAAATGTTTAAATTTAGATGAACAAATTAACAATGAAAAATACAGATTTGTTAATGAAAGTATTTAATATTTCTGGTTTTTCCCTCTTCTGATTTTTAGGTTCTTCCTCGGTTTAATGGAAAAGGTGAAGTATTTAAAGCCCAGATAATGAATGTGAGTTGGTCAGCTGATCACCGCATCATTGATGGAGCTACGATGGCCCGCTTTTCTAACCTGTGGAAATCTTACTTGGAGAACCCTGCTTCGATGCTGCTAGAACTTAAATAAGGGAAACCATGGCTAGAATATGCCTTTAAACTTTGTGGGTTAGACTGAATAATTGTAAAAGCTGGCTCTGCTAGCATGTGCCCTTTGCTACTCACTTTATATAATAATTTAATGTGGTTAAAATTCTCAACAGCTGATATCAATCTATCAATTAGTTGTTTTTTTTTAATGAGTAGCGCTGCAAGTTCTTCTACGGCAACCTGTCAAACCTAACAGTGACTTCTGAATGTGATGATGGAATGTCTTTATTTGGCCTTTTTTAATACATGCAGTTGTGAGGCTGGTGTGGCTGAATGATGGTGATCTACATCTGCAGTATTTATAATCTGCATTATATTACAATCTGCAATTTACATCTGCAGTATTTAACCTATTTTGAAGGGAAATACTCATAGTTCTTCCTTGTTCGATGCATAAATTTATTTTAATGAATAATATCCAGATTCCCTAAAGAAGTTATGCAAAAATCATGTACAAATAAAATGCCTTTTCTGCTTCTGCTGTAAGATGTCCAGAGAGCTTTTTGTTGTTTAACTGAGTAAACCCCTCAAGTCTTTTGCTAGTTTACTTTTTCCTGGCAATTACTTGAACAGATACTCTTTGTCAAATTATAAATGAGGAGGCCAGATTTATTCAAATGCTTACTGGTAACATTTATTGATAACTATCAGGCCTTAATACTCTCTAGAATATAATGTATTTTTATAGGCTGGAAGTAGTTGCAGTCCTTAAATACTTTCCAGTTATCTTTTGTTTTTTATAGAAAGCATCTGTCTGTTAAAAGAAAAAGAAGGATCTCATTCTGTCATTAGGTGAGCCTTGACAGTAAGCAAAACATGTTCTGAAAGCTTGCATCACCTTGTATTATTGATGTGCAGGTACTAGAATTTGACATACTAATCAGGTACAACAAAGAATTAACATTAAAAAATACTATGTGAGATATGGACTTTTTAAACTTGGATACGAGACACATAATGAGTAGGTTCGAGTTAATGCCTTCAGCACAGACAACAGTTATGTGGCTTTAAGGTAAACTAAGCAGATGATGCGCTAGTTGTTAAACCGGAGATATGAAGAAGACTGTTGGATCTAAATACCTTCTAGAAACATAAGTTGCAAACAGACACAATAAAAGACTGTTACATGGCCTTAAAAATTAATTTGTGAGGCACAAAAGGGACATTTTTCTTGTTTCTTTAGATATCTCAAAAACTGCCTTTACAGGAGCGTTCTCCAAAAGTGTAGACCAAAGTTGTCTATTGCGTTTAGCTGTGAAGGTGCAAGATAGGAGCTGCCAGAGGTAGAATCTCTGCTGTCCTTCGTGTTGAGACTGAGCAAGAGGAAAGCTGGTAATGTACGAGAGGTAGCACAGAAGCATATGTGTAAGGTGCTATATATGTATTTCTATTGTGGTATAAGGGTCTTTTATATATAGGTCATTTCTTGCAAGGTTTTACTAATATATCGTGCTTATCACATTTCATTTTTATCAGATTTATTTATTCCTAATAAAAAAAAGTTAAAGCCACAAAGAATTGTAGTAATGTTGGTTTTATTTGTGAATTTTATGCAGGCAGTCCTGTACAAGTGACTCAAACTTCCATTTCTTCTTATCATTAAGAACCTGCTGTACTCAAGACTACCAAAAGAATTCAGCGTAGTGGCTACTTTCCTACTGTCCTGGTTTAGGGCTGGGCCGGCCACTAAATCCTGGACAGACGCTCTCTGTTAACCCCTCTCCCCTCCCCAGAAGGGAAGAGAAAAGAGAATAAGGGAGAGAGATTTTACAGGTTGGAAAATAAAACTAACAGATTTAATGAAACAATACTACTAATACTACAGATAATAATGTAAATAGGAAAATAATGAAATATATACAAATATGTACAAATATATACAAAACCAATATAAAATCCCTCACTCACCCTTCCCCCCCCAATGACGAATACGTCACCAGAGGCTCTGTGGAGCAGGGCACTGGAAAAGTCCCAGACCAAACTCAGCAGCAGTGGGAGCAGGATGCAGGACACACAAATCAGGATCAGCGGCAGATGAACGAGCAGGATTCTGCTCAGGCCTCGGCCTCTGCAGGATCGAGATGGACGGAAGGGTCGAGATGGAAGGAACGGTGGAAAAAAGGCAAAAGCAGGCAAAAAAAAAAAAAGGGACGAGACCCTCATGATCTCTCGGTTTTATACCGAGTACGACGTATGTGGGATGGAATACCTCGTTGATCAGTTTTGGGTCTGCTTCTCCCCCCGTAGGCGCAGACACAGCACCCAGGATGAGACAACTGACCTTGAGCATATCTTCTAGCAGCGCTGTTTGGGAAAAACATGCTGCCAGTTTTCAGCAAGTTCAGTCACTTGAAAGAGACTGAGCTGAAAAGTAAAATCACTAAATAGAAAATTAGTTCTATTTAGCTCAAACCAGGACACCTACAAGTAAACTGTTGTGGTAAGGGCTCAGTCTGAATAGTCTGTTAATCTGCTGAGCATGAAGAAAATAAATTGAGGAAATATAAGTATGTGATAGAAAGCAATTAAGTGATTTTGAAATATTTGAGACAGTAAAATTTGGCTCACACAAGGAGCCTGAAATTTCTTTGTCTTTCAAAACTCCAATAAAAAGGAAGGTTGTGGGTGTTTTTGTTCATAGCTCCAATTTTGTCTCTCTTAAGGAGAAGGAAATCAAGTAGTTAGGTTTTTATTATTTTTTTAGATTAAAAAAAAATAAAAATCTATACAATGATTGAATCTATACCAAAACTGAAAGAAGTACATATACCAAAGACCTTGTTGGACCATTTTTGTTTTTGTGTAACTTTTAAAGAAAAATTAAAAAAAAAAGGTTAGAAGTTTGAAAGCTAAAGCAGTTTGTGTCTCTTTAGATAGGCATTTGTGTTCAGGTACTTAGTCATGGACTGGAGAGCGGTTTTTTTGTTATAAAATACTATGTGGTAATACTGGAATCTAAGGCTAAGTTCTCAATGAGGAAAAATTATTTCTACTGAAAGAGGGTTGTAACCAAACAAAGGATATTTTTTAAATTTCATCATCACATTTTATACTCCAGTGCAAGAATTGGTTAGAATTAGCCAGTTTTATGGCTTCTGCCTCAAATAGTGACCGTGATTATTGCCAACTCTTTCCATTTGGTTGAAGAGAATTCTTCAGCACAGGCAAAAGTAATGAGTAAAATTCTTGGCGATGTAATACTTTTTCCAGTCTAATCAGTCAATGTTGCTGTTCAGTAGCACTTTGAAGCTCAGTTATCTTGCAGAGAAACATTACTAGACTAAAGCAAGTAACTGTCATTTTGAATTGGAAGCTGGCTTATTTTTCATTGTGGAGCACAAGTACTCCTTTGTCATTTTTGTTCACAATTTGTAACTTTAGTAAACGGGAGCCCAGGACCTTATGGGAGTCCAGTCATGTTCAGCAAATGGGAAGACATAGGAGTGGTAAATGCTTGGGGGTTTTGCAGAAGTGCCTCATGTGATACCTTCTATTCTCAGCGCCAGTTAAAATTAGAACTAGACTGACATTGCGTTGGAGTCTGAGCGAGAGTTCTAAATGGTTGTGGTAGTACACCCAAGATTCATCATTTATCTCTGCTCTTGCCCAGAAAGCAATGAGTCACAGAAAATCCTTGAAAACATCAAGTAATTGAGGTAAGTTGTTGTTAAGCTCTTTCAGATGCTTGGAAGTGAAGTTACTGGGAGATCTAATTACTCAGGAGCACATTTGCAGTTGTTCTGCAGCCATGCTTGGGAATTCACTTCTGAATTGTTGGCTGTGATGGGATGATTATTAGCGTTTTATTTTCCTGGAAAATAATAAGGCCTAAGAACAAGTAGCTTTTGATGGTAGTCTTGTTATTATATAGTCAAATATCCTTGAAAACAAAGTCATATACTTGGGCCCTCTTTCATATTTCATGGTTTTAAAGCAGTGTTTATTAAACAATATGCTTTCCATAGTAAAAGAGGGTTGCCCAGTGTAAGCTTTAAACAACTGTATTGTTTTGACTATAGTCTGATACTGGTTTTAGTAGTACAAGTATTAACAAATGTGTCTTTAGATATTTGCACCCTAGTATGTATTTTCTGCACGATTTATATATTTCTAGTTTTCTACCTAAAAAGACTTGTAGTTAAAAAAATGTCTCTAAACAAGAAGATATGATAGATCAGGTAGATCACTTAATCTTGGTAGAAGTTTAATCCTAACAAATAAGGCAATTTAAAGGGTAACCACTGATCAGCAAAAAAACCTCATACAGTGTCATAGTCGTTAATGTTGCATATTGGGATGAGGAATGGGAAAGGTGATTACTGTGAGGACCACTGAAAGAGAAGTTAATCCTTTGAACTGGTAAATGTGAGCACATTTACGTGGGGGTAAGGAAAGAGGATACAGTCCTCTGTTCACAAGAAAAAAAATTAAATCTCTTTCTAGGAACCCAAATTCTGGACTGCATTGTGCCACGCTGTGGTTGCCATTTGTGTCACCTGTCAAATCCTGTCATTTTTCCTTAAGAAGCAGAGAGCCGTTAAGAATCTTTAATATTAACATATTGGACCAGATTCTTCTTTATTCAAGCATTATATTTTGATTTTCTTCTGTCTTTACAGCGGGAAGCAATCCTGACAATTTACATGTCTCGTTATTTGCTTCTCTGTACATTTTTACTTAAGTGATTTCAGTATAATCAGGCTTTACAAATAAGTACATTAGCAACAGACATGGTAAACAGAAAATAGAACGATTGACAGTTTGAATGCAAAAATGTTCACCAATTGTGCCTTGTCTATGCCATATGGACAGTTATAATGGAACAAATATGATAAAAAAAGAGTTCTCTGAAAGACAGACCTGCAGCAATTATTGTAAAAAAAAAATATATGTATGAAACTCCACTTTTGTTTTTATCTACCGCTTGTTTGGAAGACAGTTATCCTCACTTTTTTTTGGTTTGTATTAATATGTAAGATGTTTGCCTTACTTGTCTCTGCAAGTATTAGTAAAAAGTCTGAAAAGGAGCATTCAGCTCATCACTGTTCATAGTACGCTGCTGTTGGCTTGAAGGTTATCCCCCAAGCTTACCTAGATAGCAATAGCTTGGCTCTGGTTTGTCCGAAAAAACCCCTTCCCCAGATGACTACAGTGACGGCAATAAGAATACTTTTTAGGGGAGTGCACTGATTAGGAAGACTGAGTATCCTACTTTGCTGCTCTTCAGAAAAAGATGTATTAGTTATCCCACTAAGGAACAGATGACTGCAAAGCTTTAAAAAAAAATTAAAAATCACCCTAATGTGGGTCCTGACACTCAGAAGAGCTACAAGACAATTCAGAGTGAGCTGAAGAATTTAAAAAGCCTTTTCTTAGAGTTAGCGCATTACTAACCGTAAGATAGATTACAATATGTGAAATTATGAAGAAAATGAATGCAAATAAAGTATACTAATTTATTTTCAGCCACAGTTCAGTTTCTCTAAGGTGCAAAACTCCTTTAGTTACAAGTACTTATACCAGCTAGCTGCTAGGATTTAGCTGCCTTACATTGCAAGTAACAGCTTCATGTCTTCCTGGGGAGAGAATGAATGCTCATATCTGCATCTAACAGTTATGGTCAGTTCTGAGCCTGCCTTTGGGAGGAGCTGAGAGAAGCCGTTGTTCCTTGACTAAGAATGCTGACAGATTGCAGTACCATTTCTTAATTATAAGAAAATGTAAGTAGGTGCAACTATCTAGTTTTGTGAAGAGAAAATAGTTGATAAAATTTTGTCAGCTCTATGCATTAACTAAATGTAATAACATGATCAAGCAGCTATTGCAGTATTTTCACATCCCTGTCCCCATCTGGTAGCTGAGCCTGAAATTTTGCAGTTGGGTTCCTGTGACTGTATCTGAACATGTAAGGATCATGACTGAAACCGCAGTTTGCGTTGGAACGTTCTCTGCTGTGAAGACGCTTTGGGAAGTGAGAATACACAAAATAAATGAAGAATTACGGAAAGAAAAGGAGTTCAGACAGAGGTCTGCAGGAAGGTAGGTAAACTGTACATCTTTAAGTATGTGAAAAGCTAGACCGTGTGTTGTATTTCAGAAGGATATAATGGTTTTCTCAAACTCATCCAGAGCTTAATTCTTTAGTCCAGTAGAATTCCCACTGGTCAGGATCTGGCAATATGGCCAGGTCAAACCAAGAATTGTGTTCCGTGATAAAAATGTTACCATATATACTAAATCCCCTAAATTCAGATATTAAAATCCTCTCCTGTGTGCATATTCCAACCAGTGGAGGTTTAATTTGTTATGCTTTCTTCTCCATGGAGGCATAAATAGAGTCACTTGGTCTTCTGTTTGGCCAGCAGTTTCATGAAATCTAGCGTTTTATTTTTGAACACTTCTTAATTTGCCATATGTGTTTGAAATGTAACAACCAATTCAAAAGTTACTAATGGAAAATACAAGCAGAAAGAAAGATAATTAGCCTTTTTTCATAATTCTTGTTTAAGTCCCCATGGGAAATCAAGCTAAAAGAATCCCTAGCTGATTGACCTTCTTTGGTTGCACTTGCATTTGTTGGAACTGAAGGCTTTCTTTTTGGGAAACTGCTGCAGAATTAATGGTGTTGGAACTTAATTTCACGAGACTTTATTCTGTTGCCCTGCTACAACATGATGAAAGTGGATGACGTTATGTCTTCCTTCTGACTGTACATTTGAAGAACTGTAAAATAGAATTCCTATGAATGTCCTCAGCAAAACATTACTTTATGCTCTTGTCTTCCCTCAAATTGATAGTATCTTTAGCATCCAGCTAGAATAAATGTTGTTTGACATCCGGAAAGGCTGCTCATTGTTCCACAAAGTTAGAACTACTGGTAATTATTGCCTGTGTCCACTGCTGCACCACTGACAGATCTACTTTCCCTGGTAGGCTACTGCTTGTCTGGGAGGAGAGAGCCGCGTTAGCAAAGCTCAAAGAAAAGGTTATTAACGAAGATGGAAGAGCCATTTTAAGGATAGAGGAAGAAGAATGGAAGGTAGTGTTGATAGGAACGAATGTTGTTTGGGTTGAATGACTGATGCATTAGAAAACTACTATTTACAACTTTACCCTCACAGTTGTACTATTTTTAATTGATGAAGTGCTTGCTGTGTGCTTTGCTAACAATGAGTTGAGACTTGCTGCCGTGAGAGTGTAAAAGCAAGCTGATTTTTTTTAGTCCCGAATATTAAGCATTACTCTGCAAAAATATAGCCCAAAAGGCTTTTCTGCATTAGAAATTATTTACACTGCAAACTATGAGTTTAATTACGTAAATCCTCATTGAACACTAACACACCAGAGCAACTGAAATGTATCAAGGTGGAAACACTCTGTGTTTAGGTGCATGAAAATATTTCTCACTGTTTACTTTCTAGGAGGGAACACAAGCCAGTAGTTTCCCAGAATACCGTTATTCCTGTTTGTAATGCATGAGGGGAAGCGGCTAAATGTGGAATCAACAGAGGGGAAGCTGAGTCTGTTCTGAGCTGCAGAGAAATGCAGATGCCAGCTCCTATGAAGTGGTGAGAATTAGACCAGTGAGGCCAGTGACAGCAATGCTCCGGTGGTCCATGGGCCAGCGCTCCTTGGTCAGAACTCGGAGCACACAGACATTCCAGTTTTATTATCCCTCAGCTTTTCTGCTCTCAGCTGCTCACTGTTTTTTCTCACCAGCATAGGAAATACAATTTAGATCACCATTTAAATGCAAAAAAGCTATTTAGAGTAATTTCATCTTCAGTTGCATTACTGAAAACAAACAAAAGCAAGCTTGAGGCTTTTCAAGCAATGCCAGTAGTGCTGATATCGAAATCCTGGGAGCAAAAATCGGGCAGATTAAGTCTATGGTCAGGATGATCTGCACTGATGGTGTTCATTTTGGGATGTCACAGTATAGCTAGAAAAGGACGACAGCTTTATTTCTTTTATTTCAATTATTTCCCCCCCCCAATCACAAGACTGTTATTGTTTCAAATAAAATACCTAAGTCTGTATTCTGGTTGTATACTAAGCTGAAATTCTTCTGGTTCGTATTTCTTGTCTTAGACACTACCTTCGTGTTTACTGAAACTAGTGCATCTCCAGGAATGGCAGCTTCATAGAACTAATTTGCAGAAAATTCCTCAGTTCATTGGAAGATTTCACAATCTTGTTGTTCTGGATCTATCCCGGAACTCAGTTGAAAGTGTCCCTAAAGAAATTGGTGAGCTGTGCTTTCTTTTATTTTAAGCTGCTTTTCTAAGAAAATTATTCTTACACAAATGTGCCATTTTTGTGCACTTTGCGTGTCTAACAATCCTGCTGGGTAGTAAGAAAACAGAAAGTCAAACCTGACAATGAGACACAGATCTTAAAAGCATGGATTCCCTATAAATTAAAAAAATGGCCAGATGGAGGACACGTATCTTTAGGAAAGCTCCCTATGAGAAAAACTTGTAAGCACAGCAGATATTAGACATGAGAATGCAGCTACAAAGTGATACTGAAAAACAGGCTTCATGATCTGAGTTCACAGCATGAGAGGCATATCAGCATACGGTTTTTTGAGTTTTGGGGGTGTTTGGTTTTGTGTTTTGGTTTTGCTTTTTTTTTAGGAACTCAACTAGAGTACGGTTCTGTACTTACTAGCAAGTCCTGAAGTCCTATTATTTGAATTTCAATTAATCTTTTTTTTTTGAGTGAGAACACAGAGCACTTTTGTAACAATATAAGGATAACACAGAACAACTAACATTGTATTTCAAATAGAATGAATGTCAACATTTATAATTTCCCATTTGTGCTCTCTGCAGGCCAGCTGACCAACCTCCAAGAGCTGCTTCTCAGCTACAACAGGATAAAGTCTGTTCCTAAGGAAATAAGTAACTGCGTCAGTCTGGAAAGGTTGGAACTGGCTGTGAACAGGAGTATCTGTGATCTTCCTCCTCAGGTTTTGACAGACGTTTGGTTTTGTTTAGTTTTGTTTAATGCATTATTAAATGGTGCTCTCCATGTTTTCAGATTCGTTTTGATATTCTGATTTCACAAATACTCACATATGTGAACAACATTTGCATGACTAGTCAAAGTGAAGCCATGTGGGAACAACATAAATATCTATCTATCTATCTATCTATCTATCTATCTATATACACCCCTGAGTAGTTGAAGGAACCAATTTTTATTTTGTCCAGATAAGTGGTGCATTTAGAACAGTGATGCACTTGATGTTAATTTCTTTAGGCTGAAGGTCTTCCCTGACTTATCCCACTGAGGATCTGACCCCTGGCCCTGAGAAGTTCCCCTTTCTGGCTGAGAACACAATTTCATACCTTATGGCAGGACACAACTATAAGCATCTTTACCAGACCTGCTAGCTATGAAAAGGGTTTGTGTGATTTATACAAATGCCTATGCCCATCTCCTACTGAGATTTAATTTGGACTGACTTTCACTAAATGTGAAAGAAACCCGCATCTCTAAGTATTGGTCTCTTAGACAGAGATTATAAGTAAGTAACCATATTTACTTGCTTTCAATTATTTTAAAAACAGTAATGGCAATAGTTGACAGCAATATCAGTGCTTTGCAAAATTATGTGTGTCTAAACAGTAATATCTAACAAAAATCTTCAAATTAAAATACACACTATTAATCAGAATCCAGAGTTCACAAAATCTGTGTGGATGCAGGTTACATGGTGAAATGTAGAGTGATAGCTTGTTAATTAACATATTATAGCAAATACATAGTTCTGTCCTTTGGAGGCTATGGTGATGTGAACGTGGTGAAGCTTTGGTTATGTGCACTCGAGTGGTATTCAGTGTTTAGAGCATTGGACCAGATCTGCAGTAAAACACATTGCATCACTTTAACATTGTAAAAGCACTTGAAGGCACGATTCACCAATGGACTTAAGTGTTGCAATACTGAGTGAGGCTATGTTTAATTTTTAGAACGCCTCGCAAGTAGCAGTAGACTTCACATGGAAAGTGTCTAGGTTCACTCTAAAATACAGTCCATGCAGTTGGACCCATGAAAGTCAAAAATAGTTGACTAATGAAAAATGGCATATTGCATGGAGAAACACCACCGAGTATGAAACACTAAGGACAGCGGTGTCTTTGAAGTTCCTTTTCTTCTCAAGTCTTGGGGTGTATCTGCATTGTAATCTTGACATTCAGCTTCTGAGCAGTTGGGGCACTCAGGGCCAGGTTGGCAATAAAGTTCTTCTGCCTGAGCAGTTTCAAACCCACCAACCTTCCAGGTGACAAGTGTAATTGTCAGTGAATATCAGCTAATGTAACTCAAACCATTCTGTTTACTAAAAAATGTGTTGTAATGTTTTTAAATGGTTTCTTTTTCCAGTCAACATTATTACAGCACTGCTGTAGTGGAACAGCTATACAGACTTGCATTAAATCTCCCTTTCTTTTCAGCTCAGTGATTTAAAGAAGCTTTCACACATAGATTTGTGCATGAATCAGTTTACTACCATCCCTCCAGCTCTTCTCAACATGCCAAATCTAGAATGGTTAGATATGGGGGGAAATAAACTCCAGGAGCTTCCTGAAGCGATTGACAGGTAAATAAAGCTCAAAGCACACATCTTTAGTCTCAATTGCATTGCATTGAAATTCTAATTCTTAAATCCTACTTCAAAAGATTATTTTAATGTTAACCTCGCAGCAAACTTAAGATTTATCAACCTTAATGTGGTATTTTGGATGAGCTGGAAAAAATCCATTCAATAAATTCAATGTCGGCTATCAAATATTTCTTGTCAATGACATTTTTGGCTAGAGGTTAAGTGACTATCTCGAATACGAGGTTTTCTTTGCTAATTGATAATTTTCTTTGATAATTCTTTATGGGAGTCCTTTATGTGGCTGTAAAAATGAATCAATTACTTTATATTAATGACTGACAAGATTAATTTTCTAAATCTTGATTGATCGTGCAAATGCCTATTTTACAGAATGGAAAATCTCCACACATTATGGCTCCAAAGAAATGAGATAAAGTCTTTGCCAGCAACTATTAGAAATATGACAAATCTTAGTACTCTTGTTCTTAGCAACAACAAACTCAAGGATATTCCAGCTTGTATGAAGGATATGACAAATCTAAGGTAAGAAAAAGCAACAGAAATAGAAATGAAAATACTAGAAGAGAAGTTTTAAAGCCTCCATTGAGTTGTATATCATAGAGTGATGCTAAGGAAGTAGAAAAGGCACGTCCACAGTTGTACAGTTGGGCACAATGCTGTAAAAATCAGCCTAATTACACAGATTGACAACAGCTGAGGATCTGGTCAAGAAAGCTTTGTGTAGCACAACTCATTTAAAGAAGTAAGCTATGACTGTTACAGCCCACAATGTAAAATGAGACTGCAATGCATTTCCTCATTTCTGAAAGGTCCAAATGCTCCCTTCTAATTGGCCTTTTATGTCACTCTCTAAAGCCAAGAGCTAGAAGGGAAAATACATGACAAGCACAAAATGACGAAAAGTAGAACTTTGCAACTGAAAATCCTTCTTGTTTAATTCTGAATGCTTGACTTAGGTACAAGGATGTGGGTGAAGCTCTCCTGTATTTGATTTGAAAAATAAAAGAACAAATGTAATTTTTTACTGGTAGCATTTGAAATATTTTGTATGCTGTGACTGAAACTTTCCTTTTATTTGCATTTTCATTTGAATTACTGGATGCTGGCCCCTTTACAAAAAAAATATAAAAATCTAAGTCTAAATAAATCACATCTAACCCAGTAAGACAATTCCTGTTTTCAGATGTTTCAGAAGAAGCAGCACCTCTTAAGACAAATATATACAAGCATAGGCCAGGGATGGGCCAAGAACAGAGAGAGACAGGGCTTCCCTGCAAAGTTAGGAGGATGCAGGCATTTGTACTCTCATTCTCATCCATTCATCTGTTTGTGAAAGCTCAGTAAGGCTTGCAGTGGGGTGAAAACCTGAGGACAAAATGACCTGGACGAGGGAATTGAGCGTACTATCAGCAAGTTTG
>NW_010156888.1:0-5029 GCF_000695765.1 Mesitornis unicolor
AGAAGGTGGGTCACCTTGTCATAGAAAGAGAAGCTTGTCGGTGTTTAAGAGGCATTTGGACAATGACTTTAGCAATGTTCTTTAACTTTTGGTCTATCCTGAATTTGGCAGACATTTGGACTAGATGACCATTGTAGGTACTGTCCAACTGAAATATTCTAGTCCATTCTGTTTGAGTCTATTCACTTAGTACTTAATCCTGCTAATGTCAATGCTTCTGCAGAGCATAGGTCATGTTGTGCTCAGTGTCATCCTGACGTTGCCTTCAACAAGAGAAAGAGCATTCATGGATTAAGATGACCATAAGAATAATGAAGAGTTTGCCACATATTTGATGTTTAACAGAAATATACTAAAATTGACACATTATTATGATTCAAGATGGAAAAAATCCAAGTCCATTCAATCTATGAAAAGTTTTCTACTGACTTCAGTAAACACTGCATTAAGTTCTGTGACCTCAAATATTTGTCTGTCTTATGCATCAAGGTACAAAGGTTAGAAACTTTGTCATACAGTTCTTGAGGTTTTTTTTTTCAAAATTACTAAAGTGGTGAAAGCAATTAGTATTATTCCAGTTTTGCATTGTTGTAAATAAGAGAATAGTTCTCTATGTCAGTAAAGACATTTTCTTCACATTTTTGCCTTCAAATAAGAATAAATGGGGAAAAAATCATATATATTTAAATAACAAATAAATTTATAGCCAAACTCATTGCCTAGATTCCCAGGGAAAAAAAGGGCAAAAAAAAGAAATACTGGTTCTCTGTTGCCCAGACATCTGTTATTTGTTTAATGAGCTAAAATAAAGTATTTGTGTACCTTTTACTTGAGTAGATGAGGTATAGGCTAAGATCAAAATTGAAAAAAGGTGGAAAACCATCTCAAAAACTAATTTATGTGGTACTGAATCATATATAATTGTTGAGAAGATCTCAGACTTAAATTATAAAAGTAGTATGCATTTGTATGTTTCCTGGATAATATTGAGGATGATCAAATCACAGACTCACAGACTCACAGAATCACAGAATCTCAGAAGTTGGAAGGGACCTCGAAAGATCATCTAGTCTAACACTCCTGCCAGAGCAGGATCACCTAAACTAGGTCACACAGGAACGCGTTCAGGTTGGTTTTGAATGTCTCCAGGGAAGGAGACTCCACAACCTCCCTAGGTAGCCTGTTCCAGTGTTCTGTAACCCTTACAGTAAAAAAGCTTTTCCTCATGTTCACATGGAACCTCCTATGTTCCAGCTTGCACCTGTTGCCCCTTTTCCTGTCATTGGACATCAGAGAGAAGAGCCTGGCTCCTTCCTCCTGGCACTCGCCCTTTACAAATTTATAAACATTAATTAGGTCACCTCTCAGGTGATAATACAATTTCTTCCTTTGAAATACAAAGGAACAATCTTTGTCAGCTATAATTAACATAAGAATGTTAAAGGCACTAACAAAGATATAGCAACCATATGTGAACGAAACACAATATGATATAATGTGTGTGACACATCACTTTCAAACTTTTACAACATAGTCATTTAATAAATAGATGCACATGGTGATTCTTTGAAAAAAAGACATTTGTTTTTTTGAGGAAGTACACAGGCTAATTTGGGATTAAGATACATTCCAAGTTATCAGGATTGTATATAGTGTTTGGCATTTACAGAAAGAGCCCACTGAGTCCACTGATGTACTCCAGTGCAATATAATTTAGTGTTATAGAGACTCTTATATACAACATATCTACAGAAGTTAAATAATGAATAACAGTTGAGAGAGAAAGGAGAACACAGAGAGTAATATAGAAGAAAAATATAACTCAATTTTATTTGAAATCTGAAAAGCAAAGTATTTGATAAGAGAAACATAGAAAAGCTGATTCAAAAATTCAAGACCTGTCCATCCACCTAGTAATGAAATATTTTTACACTTATCTAGAAGATTTTGGGGTTCAACTAGAGGAATAGGTCAATGATGTTCAGAATCTGTTTCAGTGCTTCTTTGGATTGGGACCAGAGTCTATAAAACGATTTTCTTAAAGAATAGCTTAGCTCAGGAAAAAATTTCAGAAAAACTAGTTGGGAGTCTGTGTGAATAGAAATTTTAAAGAGAAGAAGGGAGCAGGAGCAAAAAGAAAAGGATCACAGGAACATTCAGTTCAGATTGAACCTCAGGATGTCAAGCTTAAGTTAAACACATTTTTTGTAAGACAGCAGATAACCAGGATGTAATTTATACAGCTCCCAAAATACATAAGTCACATGATGCCTTAGAATGATGTTTATACTTAGGACACAAGTAGGTTGCTAAGAAGAGCATTCAGTCCAATACCAGACATATACAGGTATAATTGTAATTCACCAGATAGGTATAAAAAGATCACAAAATTTCACCAGCTTACAAAGTGACTCCTTCACTTCATGCAAAAGATTTAGCATGACCCTTGATGAGAACAAAGTCCAAACTGATACCAGTAACTTCTGAAAATCTGAGCTAGAGATCTGAGATAAGTAAGGTCTATCAAGTAATTTTCTGTATATTCTCCCTAGCACTTGTACTCATTCTATCTACTTATTTATCTATTTCCCAGTTTGAAAAACAGGAAAATAAAATTGTAGAAAACATGCAAATAAAGCCTTTTTGTAAAAAACAGACAGTATTTCTCCATTTTTTTTCATGATCTTCTGTAATAGTCATCTCCATGATGAATTCTCATTACATTGTTTTCTGTAATTCATCTATCCTTAGTTTGAGAAGTGTGGTATTTCCCTAAAGAAGTTGCATAGCCACATAAATCTCACTGTTTGGCAGATTCCCAGAACTGACACTAGTTCTCCTTTAGACCATTCTTTAACAATAATCAAAATTTAGAGGTAAAAGGGATAAGCTTTGACCATGAGATTTTTTCTTTCATATTTCAATATATTGACACGATGGGGAATTTGACATTTTCAGAGTTGAGAAAATACTGGGGGAAAGTATTTTAAAAATTGTCATGACTTGTTATGATTAATTAACCAAGAAGTTTTAAAAAAAAATCAAAGTTTGACAAAAGCAGGAAAACATTTAAAAAGAAAATTTAATCATCTGCTCTTTTTTAAACCAACTACTGAAATAAATTACTGACACAGAGCAATTAATCATAGCAACATGACTGCAATGACAGTTCGCTGTCACTAAGTCCAGTCTTCTGCAGTCAATGACAAGATATTAATTTCTTGATTTCTTTGGAATTGTTTTTCTTTGTTATTTTATGCATATTGCTGTTTTGCGAATAGATACAGTCCTTGTTTCTCTGTCTGTAAGTTACAACTTCCTTATGCACATTTTCAAAAGTATCTGTAGGAAACATTTGGAAACTTTTCATCTATGCAGCAAACTGAATAATACTTTTGGAAATATGAGGTTGGTAGAGTCTTCTTAGCTTTGTTTTGTTTTGTTTGAGTGGTTTGGTTTGGTTATTTTTTTTTCCCAAATAGGAATATCTGAAAATATAATATCATATGAAGCAGAAAACACTTGCTTTTAAGATGGGATTCCTTTTTGTTCAATTTTCCTGCAAACACTGAATTATATAATGTTATGGAGCCCTCTATGCTGTTGGAAAGGCT
The DNA here is from genome assembly GCF_000695765.1 of Mesitornis unicolor. NCBI lineage: Eukaryota > Metazoa > Chordata > Aves > Mesitornithiformes > Mesitornithidae > Mesitornis > Mesitornis unicolor. The sequence goes on from NW_010156888.1 coordinate 3,615, forward strand.
CAGGAGGCAATGGAGACATCAGGCATTTCCAGATCATCACACTAATATAGGCAGAAATCTATAGTTTGATTTGTCAACACTTTGGTGTTACCTGCACAAACCAGAATATACAATAAATTGGATCTTTCATTTTTTGCACTTTCAGACTGTTGTAGATGGCTGCCTCAGTGTGCTGCCCAAGTAGTTGATGTACTCTTTTCTGCAACGAGCTGCATAACACAAAGACCCTTCCCTCTGAGAGGGGGAGGGAAATAGAGAAGGGCTTAAACTCAGTCTCCAGAATAAAACACAACCAAATTCTGGCATAATGCATTTCTCTACTGAAGTGTCATGATTTACACCAGTCTGCAGTTCATTGATCTGATTCTCTGAGAAGGTAGAGGCTATTTGATATGATTAGTATTTCTACTTCCCCCTCCGTTTATCTCTACTATGTTTCTGTTGTCTTTCTGTATCCATTTGTTCACATGTGTTCACATTAACTCATACACATTTGCATTACATTATGTACATAGGTATTTTGTGTATTCTTACAAGAAGTCTGGTTTTTTGTTTAAAAGAATCTGTAGGCCAATGTTTTTCAGCCTGCAAAAAAGTTCAAAAACAGCTTACACACTGCCTGTGGTGGTAGCATACATTCTTCTGCATGTGGCTGTTTTTTCACTTACAGGTTTCTTTGAAATATTGCCTGATTCATTGCTCTATACCACAGTATTCTTTGCTTCTTTGTGGAATAAGCAAGACTCAATCATACAATAAAAAAAAAATTAGAATTAAAATCAATTGGCTTTATTCTTCTTTGTCTTTATGGAAAATAATGGCATAGAACATGCAGTATTATATCATTATCTCTAACAATTCTCATAAACTATGAACATTCATTTATTCCTACCTAACTGATGCCCTTATTACACATTTACTTGCTTCATTGATGCAATAGTCTTCCTTCTTTTCCTCCTCTTATACCACTGAAGAAGGAATTTTGCTAGTCTATTAAATTTGAATTTATGAGTTGCTGGAATCCAGACAAAAAAAAATCTTCCTTAAGAAAAAGAAAAGAGAAAGAAAGATGTAGAAAATGCAAGAGGTCCAAGGAGTAACGGGCAGTATATGTATATATATATGTATGTGTTTATATATGAAATGAAATTTAAAGAGGGAAGAAACAGCCTGAGAGGATAACAGCAGAAGTTAATGCACAGCTTTTGAATAGAGAATCTGTAAAAGCAACTGTCTTCAGACCCTAAGACATGCAGTATTGTTACAGATTTCTGGATGGCGAACATGTAAGTGATGTATTCACCTACTTTTAAGGAGACCTGGGGATTCTTTCTCTCAATAAGACAGCCTGAGACTATGGATTCTACAGAGACTGCACAATGATACAAAGGTAAAGGCACTACTGTAATAGTCTT
>NW_010156888.1:5045-11178 GCF_000695765.1 Mesitornis unicolor
TGCTTGTTTCTATTCTAAAGATAAGTGAGCATCAGTTAATAAAATTTCATCAGTCATGCCTAAGCTGGCTATCTTTGTGTAAGATTCAGTCCTTCCTAATGAGCAAGCTGTGCAATATGTAAAGAACAGAAAACTGACCCTGAGCACACTGGGGCACTGGAAATATTTCTATTGTTATGAGGGCCTTTGCACAAATCTTTAAGATCACAATGGGCTGTGTTTCACAAGGTAGTCAACTCTTTTTGATGAATATTGCACTAAACCAGAATAAACTGAGAAAGACAAATTAAAACACAATTTAATAATTTAATTAAAGTATGTAACTCTATGTATTTTGATCTGTTCTGATCAGATCTGCTAAAGGAGATATCCACTGCAAGTATTACTATTTTGTATATAACTTCTTTCATCCCAGACCAAACAGGCAGTTGGTCCAGAGTACCATGGAATTAATGAACAAGCCTGAAAACAAGATATACTTGCAGTCCTGTAACTTAAGGCAAACAGTGAGGGTATAAATCAAGCCTAGAAATGATGACTTCTCATGTAATCCAGAGATGTAACTGTAATACTGGCAGAAAACTCAAGTCGTTGCACTTCCAGCTATTGAAATGTCTGGAACTCCATTGTAATCAAGGGAAAACTCCTTTCAGTTCAGAGTTCTTCAAACGGTTCATGAGGGCAGCACTTAAGCACATTTCAGAAAGTGATTTTCAAGACATAAGTGCACTTTAACTAGTTTCAATGATGGTCAAATTTTGCCTCAGTTGTAGTGCTTAGGCTTACAGTAGACCTCACCAAAGAGAAGTTGTGTCTTATTTAAAAAAAAACAAGTTGCATGTGTAGATGTATCACATCTCCAAGTGATAATGTAAATGAGCAAGTATGTGAAGATGTCGTATGTAATCACTGACTACGATTGAGTAAGCACATGAGAAGCCTCCTTGAAAAACACTGGAAATAACTCCAAACTGACACTACCTACAATGAGGAGAGGAAGTCTTTTATGGAGCATACACACTCTCAGGGTGTGCATAACTTCAGCAGATTGCATTTCTCCATTGAGGAGCCAGTGAGTGTCACGTACAGAAAAAAAGACAATGCACACTTTAAGAAGTAGTCATTAGATGTATGGAGTGTGCATGCACAATGACCTGGTGTCATATCAACACTGCTGTGCCTGCAGCCAAGCTGTGCAGGACACAAGTAAGGATGTCTTCAATAAATCCCAGAGCTCAATATGTGCATCATGGTTCACCTGATCTGAACTCAGCAATTGTTCATACTTGTAGGTAACTATTTAGAAGGATAGAGATGAATGTTGCACCAAAACAGGTATTTAACTTTACTTAGCTTTTCTGTTGCTGACAGAAATAATCAAGATGGGAAAAAAAGTGAGTGAGATTGATAAAGAAATGGGTTCAAGAGAGTATGACAACAAAAAACTTGTTATGGAAGTTATTTAGAATAGAACATATATTGGAATAACAATTTCTCTCTGAATCTTCTGAGCAAATGGAATTTCTACTTTGATAACTAGATTTTAGAATTTGAAAAATTACTGTTTCTTTTGTCTTCTGCAGCTGACACAGAAAATGTTCAACCAAGTTTACTATGAAGAGCACAAAGAGAGATGAAATAGGAATTTAGAACGATGGCTAGTTTAAAGAACCAAGGAGTTGGTGATGGCTTCAGCAGTGACATGCACTGAATTTGGAAACACCATGCAAGATCACACTACGATACATATTAAAGATAAGTAGATATAGAAACACAGTGCAACTGTTGGCATCTTTACTAGAAAATAGTGACAGCTGGTGGACATTTTACGCTAAATATATTTAAGATTTTTTTTTTAACATGAGTGTTTTTAATACTTCTGACTGATATTTCCTCTATTTTTTAATAAATTATTTTCCCCATGTATCCTTATTTCTCCTTTTTGTTTCTCTTGATTCACGTTTAAAGAAGAAAATGAGGAGGCTAGGAAGGAAAACCAATATCTGAGCCCTTTTCAATGAAAAGTTACAATTTCTGTAAAATATCTAGCAGAAATGGAAATACTTACTTTCATTTTGACAGTAATTTTTTACAGAACTTTCCAACTTACTTGAATTACATAGCTCATGGTCTATCCAGCATAAAAGCGTGAAAAATTTGGGTCTGGCTTTTCAGTTCATGAATACTACCTCCCTGCAGTGATCTGCATTCCCACTTCGAACAGTGGTAATACCAGTATTGGATAAGGACAGCACTGCTGGTGCCAGTTGTACCACAAAATGTCCAAAAATAAGCATTTTCTACCTTAGAGAGATATTGCACAACACAATAAACTTCACTGTGAAGAAACATTTCTAAGATTTCTGATACTCATTAAAATATGTCCCTTCTCCATTAGGCAGTGCTCTTCCACATCATGCTCATTCATATAGCAAAGCGGTCTAATCAGAGACTATATTAATTTATCTTTACAGTTTAAATTATGATACTGAAGGGGAAAAAGAAAACAAAACGGATGCTTTACAGGTGTATTAAAAATTTCTCACAGTAAGTAACTGATTAACTCCTCCTCTTCTCTCATAACTTTAGATAATTGTACAGAGCTATTTTTTCGTTTTAGATGGAAGGGAGGTTACAGAGATGAAAATATACACCACAGAAAGGCATATTTTAAAATACATTCCTCCAGAAAGCCTAATCTACTTTATATCATGGATCTCTAAACTAGATTTTTAATAAGAAAATTAACAATAATGACATATAATATGATGATTTTTTAATAATTCTTATTTTGAAAACTTGTCTTAACCAAAAGCCTGTGGCTACTTTTGAAAAACAACAGAATTTATGGTAGATAAACTGAACTGAAAATTAAATACTTCATATCAGTCTTTCAAGAGGAAAACAGTTTGGACAGAATCTTCTTTTTTTTCTCCCTTAGTAAGAGGTTGAAAAAAAAGCTTTTCTGCGGAGCTCAGTTGCTGCATTTTCTTTGCTAATGAATTCATCAAAGTTGTTGCCAGAAATTAAAGCAGATTTAACCTTTCCTATTCTAGCTAATCCTCTTAGCTAAGATTTTCTGAAACTGGAGCCTAATGTATGGTTCCTTAACATATGTTAAGATGGGAGAGTTATGTTTTTCTAGAACAATCCTTTTGAACATCAGGCCATTCATTTAAAATACAAATCTTGGGTCTGTTTTGGACTTCTTACATGTTCCGCTTTAAGGTTTCACCAGCTGACAAAGTGTTAAGGTGGGAGAGAGTGCTGATAAGCCTGCATGGTTTTAAAGACAGAAGAAGGAGTTTGTCTGGAATTATCCACACCCATTGTTCAGGGAGCTGAAATTAATTGATTTACTTCATCACTGAAGGACAATTAAGATAAGGGCAGGGCATTTTACTGGCTGAAATCTCCCATATGGACACTGTTATCCATTGGCTAAGAAGCCCATGTGAGAGACCGTTGCCAAGGCCAGCTCTCAAACCAGAACCTCCTCAGTCCCCAGGAGACTGCTGTACCTGGTGTGGACATAATAGACCCTCTGTTGAAGTGGGGCCTCCTGCCAGCAGAGCCAGCAGGAGATTTGCTGAACTTGTCTCTGCTGGAAGTCACTTTTTCTGCATGGTGCACTCATATTATTCATTAAGTCTCTTTCTGTCTCCGTATGAAACTGTATCAGCACATCTGTAACAGCATTAATTTCTGGAAAGAGAGAAAAGATTCTTTGCCTTGGAAATGTGCTGAAAACAGAAGCCACAGTGCAAAGAGCACAGCCACACAGCAGACAACATTTTGATTTCAGAAACTGGTATGTGAGGGAGATTTGTCCTCTGTTGCTACAGTTTTATGGTCTTTTAACAGAATCTCAAAAAAAGGTGCTGGGAAAGCACCAGAGCAATATTGTACTATTAAAATTCAGATATGGTTCAAATAGTAAAAAATAATATCTCCCTTAATGTGTGATAAAAGACAATGGTTTTGGAGGACCCGTGTTTCTAAAGAAAGACAAAGTAGAGTGGAAGCTCATTAATTTTTTTCCCAGTTAGACAAAAATATTTTCCCATGATAAACCAGGAAATAACCTGTACTACTTGGTAAACGCACTTGTATACTGTGCGCCATTTTATGGCAATATTTATACTCTACTCTAGATAGTTACTTGCCCTTTGGAGGAGCAAAATAGATAAAGACAAATAAATGGGCCAGACGTTTTGTTGAGATCCTAATTTCTCTAAACTCTTTATTATGCAGCAAGACTGGCCAAAGTAATTTAGTGGAATGTCAATGGCTTTTATCACCTTTTCTTTATTTTTCCTTACCTGAACATACCACAATTAGGAAGTAATGCTCAGTCATCCCCACGCTTATCTTTCAATGTCCTTTTCTCTCTCTGCATGATTGCATCAACCACTGAGTCCAGACCAGGAAAGTATCCTCCTCACCACTACCTGCTTTACAAGTGCAAAACCTTTTGCGACCCTTTGATTGAACCACACTTCAGAAGAACAAATGGTGGTGAGTCATTTATCTGCCTGGTTCTTAGTTGTGTTGTCTCCTGACCAGGAGATACAAGAAGACATTCCTAGTATCTGGCTTTTGCATCTGCATTCAAGCAGACTTTGGCATGTCACTCAGACAGAGCCTGGAGTTGATTCAGGTTCAACGCACTAGTCTGGCAGGAGGTGCTCTGCTTTGGGATATGTCCCCAGAGTCTCTGTGTAAAGCTGTTGCAGGATATGAGGAACTTAGTCCAACATATCACGTGACTTTTGGAGCAAAGAGACCGTTGTGGTTTAACCCAACAAGCAGCTAATATACCACAAAGTATGCTCACTTGACCTCCCCCTTCCTGGTGGGATGTGGGAGAGAGTCAGGAGATTAAAAGTAAAGAACTTGTCAGTTGAGATAAACACTATTTAATAACTAAACAAACCAAACTTAAAAAATAATAATGTAAATTAATTGTAACAAGAGTAGGAACAACAGTAATATGGCAATCAAAGTTATACTCAGCTCACAAAAAGCAGAAACTGCCCATACACACACAATGACAATGCAACAGGAGAGTAAGCCTCCGGAACTGATACAGCCCTTCATAAAGAAGGGGAAAAGAAGGAATTGAAAGGAATGTGAAGGGAGTTGAGGTGAGTTGTCTCCTGAAAGCTCCCCAGTTTATAGTGAGTGTGACGTTTATAGGATAGAATACATCTCTACTGGTCAGCCTGAACCATACCTGGATCATCTGTCCTGAGTTACCTATCCCACAGAGTCCCAGGCTTTTCCTTCTCCCTGCCTTTCTCTTGTGCAGAGAAAAGGAAACAAAACAAAACAAAGCAAAACAAAACAAAAAACAAACCAAAACAAACAAAGAAATGAAACTGTAACCACAGGTGCAGGCAATTCCTCAAAAAACTTAAATATTTGTCAATGGAAAAAGAAAAAATAACCTTATTAGTGTCAGTCATAAAAAAAGTAATTCCATCCCAGCCAAATCTCCGATATCAACTTGTGTTCATTAAAGAAAACAAACTGCTGAAACATTAGAAAGGAATTTTACAATTCAGTTCTATCAAAACCAGGTCAGAGCCTGTTTTGTTAGTAGCAGGTTGTTGCACTGTAAACCTCCATGATGTCCATGGCTTGTTCATTCACTTCTTTGAATCACGGAGTACACTTAAGTGAGATGTTATGCACTGAGCAGAGCTGATTCTTTTATATTTCTGTAGCTTGAAGATGACCATGATAGCCAGATAGAGACCAGAGCTAAGCCAAAAAGAAAATGTGTGCATAAGAACTTTAAAGAAGCTGTTTAAACACACAAAAAAAATTCACCTTCCATACCAAATGTGAGGCATCTTCTAAGCATAGCACATTAAAGCCCACAGAGCTTGGGAACGGGTAAAAATTTTGTGCATCGCTGGGTCTATAACACATAGGAAAAAACAGTTCTCCATGTGAAACAGCTGCTTTCACACAGTTTGTTCAATGTTACTTTCCATATATGACAAACAGCCTTGGAACTAAAGGGTTCTGTCCCCAGAGGAAAATATCAAAGGTGGTGAGCTAAGGTTCACTTTAAATGTTGAAGCTCAAATGTTCAGCACGCCAGAGGGCTGTGCTGCCATCCAGC
>NW_010156889.1:0-275 GCF_000695765.1 Mesitornis unicolor
TTCCCCCCATGTCCCCACCTCATATCTCCCCATGTCCCCAAGTCCCTTCCCCACCCCCCACACGTCCCCACGTCCCCGTGTCCCCTCTCGCAGGACGTGTGCTCCGACTGCCAGCAGATCGTCACCATCCTCACCCGCATGGCCAACGAGTCGGCCACCAAGGTGACCGCGGGGACGGGGTGGCCACCGTGGGTGTCCCCATGGGTGTCACCTTGGGTGACCCCATGGTGGCTGTGGGTGCAGGGGCCCCTGGAGATAGGGTGTCTCGTGGTGTC